>NC_057803.1:293617234-293917234 GCF_018294505.1 Triticum aestivum | reverse complement strand
TTGGGGGCTTGGTCGTGTCCGAACCAATGCAATACCTCTTGATAGGCGAGAGCCACCAGATCACTTGGGGACTTGGTCACGTCTGAACCAGTCATGCCTCTTGATCGGCCTAAGGCCACAGAATCACTTGGGGGCCTGGTCGAACCCGAACCATTGCCATGCCACTTGATCGGCATAAATGCCACGGTTTCATTTGGGGACCTGGCTGACTTGAACCATAGCTACACCTATCGGGAGCTTGGTCGTGTCCGACCATGGTAACGCCATCTGATCAGCTCAAATAAGCCTCTTTTTGCAAATGGTTTTATCATTGCCTTTGCTTCAATATTTTCCTTGATAACAGTTTCTTTTATTTTTGTTGCATTTTTAAACTGACAAAGTTTTAAACGGGCCCAAATTGTCAATTACAAATTGACGGAACATGGTCAAATCTTAATCCGGAGACTATCTGCCTGGTTTGATTTTCTGTTACCATCCTATTATGGAGTAAACCGGTGTTTATCACAGCCCGACACGGTTTTATCATAAACCGGCACAATATGGAAGGAGTTATCAGTACTCAAGATTGGGGTTATCACCTTTACTACAAAAAGTTGGTAAAACCAACAATATTATTCAGTGTCATAGGTATGATCTATTTCATATTTGATTATTCTTAAGGGCGGCCTTGGTTATAAACCCGGGTTATATGTTGGGCATTATGACCCGTCCGGCGGTAAACCGCCAGGACACTTTAAACTTGTTGTATGCAGAAACAGGTTTGTTAAACCGGCCTGGCTTTGGACTATAAGTCGCCAGTATATATATATTTGGATTGCGCCATTGGAATCATGTGCTTATAAATCATTGGGTCATATTATTCAAATAGGTAAACTTGGCTGAATTTTCATTATGATATTGAATGAATAAGGTTTTCATACCGGATTATATTATCTTGAATAGCCAACATGGCTGGATTTTTTATATTAATAACCGGTATTATTAAGTTTTCAAAGTCGCTTTAGCGCAATGGCTATTATTTTATCAAAGGATATGATTTATTATACAATGGAAGGAATAGTCCCGAGTCGTTGCAGGCTTACAACCCGGCATTTGGGGGCTACATTATTCAAATTGAGATTATATGCAAGTCTCATGTCGCTGCAAGCATGCACCATGACACTTGGGGGCTAATGCAAAGTCATTTTTACTAGTTTTATTGAAGACCCGACTCATGATATTATAATGAGCCGGCCCTTGGGGGCTACCAATTGCTCCTGTCAACAATTCAAGGTACACAAGTTTTCGTCCATAATATT
The DNA here is from genome assembly GCF_018294505.1 of Triticum aestivum. Taxonomy (NCBI): domain Eukaryota; kingdom Viridiplantae; phylum Streptophyta; class Magnoliopsida; order Poales; family Poaceae; genus Triticum; species Triticum aestivum. Next base: position 293,915,936 of record NC_057803.1, on the reverse strand, counting down.
GAAGAATCCATTGCTCACTTGGTAAAGCACAAAGCTATTAACGTTGTGGACGTGGGTTCAAGCCCTACGATGGAAGCTACATTATAATATGTTATTTTCATTAAAGTATATATATCAAGTCCCGGTTCAGTATTATCTTACTAAGCCGGCCCTTGGGGGCTACATGTTGCTGTTCAAAGTTTACAAGATTATATTTACAAAGTCCCTGCTCATTATTGCATAATGACCCGGCCCTTGGGGGCTACACTGGTTGAAATTTTTATGAGCATCAAGCAATTACAAGTCCCAGGTTGCTGCAAACATGACAACCTGACACTTGGGGGCTACATATATGGAGTATTCAGTTTTGAGATGAACAAACCGTATTTCTTCAAGGTTGAAACACTTATTGGAACAAGTCTTAAGTTATCACTATGTTCTCCTCTTAAGACTTGGGGGCTACAGGTATTATGCATATAAAGGAGGAATATCTTCATTTTATCAGTTTTGAGCAAATCAGGAAGATCAATTACATAACCCGGTGTTGACAACAATTATGACCTGGTGCCATCAATATTTATAAACCGGCCATTTTGGTAATATTAAACCGGCAAGTTTTACATCTTCAAACCGGCTGAATATCAGATAAGTATTTTCAGACCCATATTTCTTAAACCGGCGCTTTGGGAGCTGAGTGAAAGGAGTTATTCTTCACAATATTTCTCGGTGACAAACCAATGTCGGCAAATTGATTATGAAGCTCGTTTGTTGACCCGGATTTCCCAGAAGGAGGAAATAACAAGGACTTAAGGATGATCAGGTACCGGTTTACAAAGAATTCTTAACCCGGAGCATAACCTGTCAAATTTGTTCTTGTGTTTATTTTGCAGCATAAGTTTACCATGGATAAATCCAAGCTAAACTTGGGGGCTAATATCGGGGATATACCCCGTGGCGTAAACCGGCCGAAAGTATAACCCGGCCGGACTTGGCGGTTTACTTGAGGCCCGGCTGAGACTTGACGATTCACTAGTGACCCGTTTGGACCTGGCGATTTATGATTCATTGGTAATCCGGCAGGCGGGTCAGAGGAGCGACAAGACCCGGTGGCCCAACAGGCGGTGCATGAAGGTCAGTTCATACTATGGTGGGCCGGTTTAAGAGGAAAGGCAAGTGGAATATTTACCTTACAAGGAGTTACGACCAGGACTTGTATCCGGTTTGTATTAGAGACAGACCAGTCCTAATCCTAATAGGACTCTACATGTAACCGCCCCTCCAACATATATAAGGAGGGGCAGGGCTCCCCAAAAGGGACGAGATGGACAAGTTCCACAAGTTGGACAAGTTAGGTTTAGACAATAGCTCTCGAGATAGAGCACTCTTGTAACCGTGATCATCACCATCAATATCAATGAAGCAGGATGTAGGCTTTTACCTCCACCGTGAGGGGCCGAACCTGGGTAAAACATCGCGTTTCTCGTCCCACTCAACCCCTCTCAAGCTACCACATAGATGCGTTGGCCTCGCGACTAAGTCCTAACACTAAGGACATCGGCCGTGACAATTCCACGATAGGAACAGTAGACCTCCTCGATAACATAAGGACCTTCCCATTTAGAGAGAAGCTTTCCTGCAAAGAATCTTAAACGAGAGTTGTGTAGCAATACATAATCACCTACATTAAACTCACGCTTTTGTTTCCTTTTGTCATGCCATCTTTTAACTTTTTCTTTAAACAACTTGGCATTTTCATTGGCTTGGGTTCTCCATTCATCAAGTGAGCTAATATAAAATAACCTCTTCTCACCGGCAAGTTTAAAATCATAATTAAGTTCTTTAATAGCCCAATAAGCCTTGTGTTCTAGTTCGAGAGGTAAGTGACATGCTTTTCCATAGACCATTTTATACGGAGACATACCCATAGGATTTTTATATGCAGTTCTATAGGCCCATAATGCATCATCAAGTTTCTTAGTCCAATTCTTTCTAGACCTATTAACAGTCTTTTACAAAATTAATTTGAGTTCTCTATTACTCAATTCTACTTGACCACTAGACTGAGGGTGATAAGGAGATGCAATTCTATGATTAACATCATATTTAGCAAGCATTTTACGGAAAGCACCATGAATAAAATGTGAACCACCCCCAGTCATTAAATATTTAGGGACTCCAATTCTTGGAAAAATAACTTCTTTAAGCGTTTTAATAGAGGTGTTATGATTAGCACTACTAGTTGGAATAGCTTCTACCAACTTAGTAACGTAATCAACAACAACTAAAATATGTGTATAATCATTAGAGGAAGGAAAAGGTCCCATATAGTCAAATCCCCAAACATCAAATGGTTCAATAACAAGTGAATAATTCATAGGCATTTCTTGACGTCTACTAATATTACCAATTCTTTGACATTAATAACAAGATAAGACAAACTTACGGGCATCCTTGAAGAGAGTAGGCCAATAGAAACCAGATTGCAGTACCTTATGTGCAGTCCTATCTCCAGCATGGTGTCCCCCATAAGCTTCGGAGTGACACTTGCGTAGGATCTGTTCCTGTTCATGCTCAGCCACACAACGTCTAATAACACCATCTACTCCTTCTTTATAAAGATGTGGGTCATCCCAAAAGTAATGCCTCAAATCATAGAAGAACTTTTTATTTTGCTGGTATGTGAAACTAGGTGGTATAAACTTAGCAACAATGTAATTAGCATAATCAGCATACCATGGAGCAGTATGAGAAGCATTTATGACATTTAATTGCTCATCAGGAAAGCTATCATCAATAGGTAGTGGGTCATCAACACATTTTCTAACTTAGACAAGTTGTCTACAATGGGGTTCTGAGCTCCTTTTCTATCAACAATATGCAAATCAAATTCTTGTAGCAAGAGAACCCATCTAATAAGTCTAGGTTTAACATCTTTCTTTTCCATAAGATATTTAATAGCAGCATGATCAGTGTGAATAGTTACTTTAGAATCAACAATATAAGGTCTAAACTTATCACAAGCAAATACAACTGCTAAGAATTCTTTTTCAGTAGTAGCATAATTTCTTTGAGCATTGTCTAGGGTTTTACTAGCATATTAAATAACATTTAGTTTCTTATCAACTCTTTGTCCTAGAACAACACCTACAGCATAATCACTAGCATCACACATAATTTCAAAGGGTAAATTCCAATCAGGTGGCTGAACAATAGGTGCAGAAATCAATGCTTTCTTAAGTATTTCAAATGCTTCTACACAATCATCGTCAAAGACAAATGGTATATCTTTTTGTAATAAATTAGTCAGAGGCCGAGAAATTTTTGAGAAGTCCTTAATGAACCTCCTATAAAAACTGGCATGACCAAGGAAACTTCTTATACCTTTGATGTCCTTGGGACATGGCATCTTTTCAATAGCATCAACCTTGGATTTATCAACTTCAATAACTCTTTCAGAAACTTTATGCCCCAAGACAATACCTTCTTTAACCATAAAGTGGCACTTTTCCCAATTCAAGACAAGATTAGTTTCTTCACATCTCTGCAAAACTCGATCAAGGTTGCTCAAGAAATCATCAAAAGAAGATCCATAGACGGAAAAGTCGTCCATGAAAACCTCACAAATCTTTTCACAAAAGTCAGAGAATATAGCCATCATGCATCTTTGAAAGGTAGCAGGTGCATTACATAAACCAAAAGGCATATGTCTATAAGCAAAAGTACCAAAAGGGCATGTAAAAGTAGTATTTGATTGATCTTTGGCTGACGCAAGTATTTGAGAGAAACCAGAATAACCATGTAAAAAGCAAAAAATGTGTATGTTTAGATAATATTTCTAGCATTTGATCGATAAAAGGTAAGGGGTAATGATCTTTTTTAGTAGCCTTATTTAATTTGCGGAAATCAATTACCATTGAGGGAGTCCTGGATTAGGGGGCTCCGGACAGCAGGACTATATCCTTTGGCCGGACTGTTGGACTATGAAGATACAAGATTGAAGACTTCGTCTCGTGTCCAGATAGGACTCTACTTGGCGTGGAAGGCAAGCTAGGCAATACAGATATGTATGTCTTCACCTTTGTAACCGACCTTGTGTAACCCTAGCCCCCTCCCGTTTCTATATAAACTGGAGGGTTTTAGTCTGTAGGACAATAGACAATCAGACCATAGGCTAGCTTCTAGGGTTTAGCCTCTCCGATCTCGTGGTAGATCAACTCTTGTAATACTCATATCATCAAGAATAAATCAAGCAGGACGTAGGGTTTTACCTCCATCAAGAGCGCCCGAACCTGGGTAAAACATCGTGTCCCCTGCCTCCTGTTACCATCAGCCTTAGACGCACAGTTCGGGACCCCCTACCCGAGATCCGCCGGTTTTGACACCGACATTGGTGCTTTCATTGAGAGTTCCTCTATGTCGTCGCCGTTAGGCTTGATGGCTCCTAAGATCATCGATAGCGATGCAGTCGAGGGTGAGACTTTTCTCCCCGGACAGATCTTTGTGTTCGGCAGCTTCGCACTATGGGCCAACTCGCTTGGCCATCTGGAGCAGATCAAAAGTTACGCCCCTAGCCACCAGGTCAGGTTTGGAAGCTTAAACTACACGGCCAATATCTGCAGAGACTTGATCTTCGACGGATTCGAGCCCCTGCCTTGTGCGCCACGCGGTCACGATGAGTATGATTTAGCTCTACCATCGGACCATATTCAGGAGATCGCACCAGCAGCCGCTCCAGCCTCAATTCAGAGCCAGTTGCGCCATCCATGGACGGGTGGATAGACCCCGTCACGGAGGCCGTATCCTCATCGGCGATCGAGCCGAATATCGACCTTACCCTTCACGAGAGCCGTGTTGCCAAACTGTCGGATCCTTCTCCGGCCACGGACTCCAAACCGCCTGCGCCCGTTCCTGTCGAATCCAATTGGGCACCAATCATGGTGTTTACCTCTATGGATATTTTTCAGCACTCGCCTTTTGGCAACATACTGAACTCATTAAGGTCTCTCTCCTTGTCAGGAGAGGCCTGGCCGAACTACGTCCAGCAGGATTGGGATGCGGATGACAAAGAAATTCGCCGCCCACCCACCACCCACTTAGTAGCCACTGTCGATGACTTAACCGACATGCTCGACTTCGACTCTGAAGACATCGACGGTATGGACGACGATGCGGGAGTCGAAGAGGAACCACTGCCACAGGGCATTGGACAACCACCTCATCATACGATATATACATGGTGGACACACCCAAAGAAGGCAATGGCGATGAGACAACGGAGGATGACCCCTCCAAGAAGCAACCCAAGCGCCGGCGTCAGCGGCGCCGCTCTAAGTCCCGCCAAGGCAAAAGTGGTGATACCGGCACCGGAGATAATAGCACTCCGGACAGTGCCGAAGACAACAACAATCCCCTCCAGCAAGATTTAGAGCAGGAGGATGAAGGAGCCAACCCTCCTGAGAGAGCGGCAGATGGAGAGGCGGAGGATGATAATTACATGCCTCCCTCCGAAGACGCGGCAAGCCTCGACGATGACGAATTCATCGTGCCAGAGGATCCCGTCGAACAAGAGCGCTTCAAGCGCCGGCCTATAGCCACGGCAAATAGCCTCAAGAAAAAGCACCAGCAGCTTCAAGCTGATCAAGATTTGCTGGCTGATAGATGGACTGAAGTCCTGGCGGCCGAGGAATATAAACTCGAACGCCCCTCCAAGAGTTACCCAAAGTGCAGGTTGCTACCCCGACTGGAGGAGGAAGCACCGAAACCTACATCCCCGGCATATGACACGTCTGATCGACCACCTCGTGGCCGCGACAGAGAGGCATTCTCGCCAAAAGCTCAGCCCACACCCCGACGCCATTCAAATAAAAAGGCATGGGGAAATACGCCAGACTTGTGAGACGTATTGGAGGACAAAGCAAAACATGCAAGATCGATCTATGGATCACGAGGGTGTGCCACTATGCGAGACGATAATCGTCACGCTAGATACAGTAAAAGTAAGTCCGGTCGGGCCGAACACAGCGGGCAAGACTCATTCGAGTTGCGTCATGATATAGCCCAGTACAGAGGCGCCGCACACCCCTTATGCTTCACAGACGAAGTAATGGATCATCAAATCCCAAAAGGTTTCAAACCTGTAAATATTGAATCATACGATGGCACAACAGATCCTGCGGTATGGATCGAGGATTTCCTCCTACACATCCACATGGCCCGTGGTGATGACCTACACGCCATCAAATACCTCCCCTAAAACTCAAAGGACCAGCTCGACATTGGCTCAACAGCTTGCCAGCAGATCTGGAAGCCGCATTCCTCGACAACTTTCAGGGCACTTATGTGCGACCACCAGATGCCGATGACTTAAGCCACATAATTCAGCAGCCAGAAGAATCGGCCAAGCAATTCTGTTCATAGTTCCTAACAAAGAAAAATCAAATCGTCGACTGTCCGGATGCAGAGGCCCTAGCAGATTTCAAGCACAACATCCACGACGAGCGGCTAGCCCGACACCTTGGTCAGGAAAAGCCGAAATATATGGCAGCCCTCACGACACTCATGACCCGCTTTTGCGTGGGAGAAGACAGCTGGCTGGCTTGCAGTAATAACATATCAAAGAACCATGGTACTTCGGATACCAAGGACGGCAACAGTAGGTCACGTCGCAACAAACATAAGCGCCGCATTAACAGCGACAATACCGAGGATACGACAGTCAATGCCCGATTCAAAGGCTCTAAACCCGGTCGGCGGATAAAGCCATTCCAAAGAAGCACTCCGGGCCCGTCTAGTTTGGACCGTATACTCGATCGCTCGTGCCAAATACACGGCACCCCCGACAAGCTAGCCAACCACACCAACAGGGATTGTTGGGTGTTCAAGCAGGCCGGCAAGTTAAATGTCGGAAACAAAGACAAGGGGTCACATAGCGATGACGAGGAGGAGCCCCAGCAGCCGAACACCGGAGGACAGAAGAGGTTCCCACCATAAGTGCGGACGGTGAACATGATATACGCAACCCACATCCCCAAGAAGGAGCGAAAGCATGCGCTCAGGGATGTATATGCGTTGGGGCCAGTCGCCCCAAAGTTCAACCCATGGTCCTCCTATCCAATCACCTTCGATCGCAGGAACCACCCCGCTAGTATCCATCATGGAGGATTCGCCGCACTGGTCCTTGAGCCAATCATTGACGGATTTCACCTCACTCGAGTCCTTATGGATGGCGGCAGCAGCCTAAACCTGCTTTATCAGGACACAATGCGCAAAATGGGTATAGACCCCTCAAGGATCAAACCCACAAAAACGACCTTTAAAGGTGTCATACCAGGTGTAGAGGCCCATTGCACAGGCTCAGTCACACTGGAAATGGTCTTGGGATCCCCTGATAATTTCCGAAGCAAAGAGTTAATCTTCGACATAGTCCCGTTCCGCAGTGGCTACCACGCACTGCTCGGGCGAACCGCATTTGCAAGATTCAATGCGGTACCGCATTATGCATATCTCAAGCTCAAGATGCCAGGACCTCGGGGGGTCATCACAGTCAATGGAAACATAAAGCGCTCTCTCCGCATGCAGGAGCACACTGCGGCCCTCGCAGGAGAAGCACAAAGCAGCCTCTTAAGGCAATCCACTAGTTTGGCGATTAAGGACCCGCACAACTTCAAGTGTGCCTGGAGTAATCGACAACTGGACCGCCTGGCACGTTCCGAGCTCGCATAGCAATGCGACCCACCTCAGTCCCAGCCAAACGGCGAAATCCATGCCACGCGTACATAATGACGCATTAAAAATACCATGGGCACAAGCGGGGAGGGGGGCACAACGACGGCACGCCCTAATACGCGACTTAAACCGCACTAGGGGCTTCCCGCTCTGTTATTTTTCTCTTTCAGGACTTTAATCTCTGGAAACCTTGTCCGGCAGCATGATTGCCGAACACATGATGCAGCAACGAAGGAGGTAGAGAGCTACGTCACACCACGGAACTCCCAGGTGGATTACGATAATGAGTAAAATGCTTGCTTTAATTCTACTCCTCAGCTCGCCCTTGGATGGGACATGTCAGATAGTCCTATTTTTTGCTTATCGCACTACTTGTATCATTCTGCTTTAACGCACCTTTTTGAATAAACAATGCATAGCATTAAGACTATTATTGCATTCTTCCTTTTTATAGATATGTTCATTAATGACATCTAGCACCCGTACACTCTGGTATGGCCAATACGCTAGGGGCTTAAGCATACCCCATAATACGACGTGAGAAGTCCGAACACTTTCGATCGTGCGGCACCACAAACTTATAGCATTATATGCATCAGCTTCGAATCATGTCTTGGGTCAATAGTTGGGTTTGCCCGGCTCCCATGTTTTGGTACCTTACATTCCGCTATATCGGCTAAGGTAGCACTGGGAGAACTACTGCGATTGTGCCCCGGTTCTGCTAGGCTAAGCACCTCAGTAGAGAAAGCTAAAACTGACTGTCATGATAAGGCGAGAGACTGGTCGCTGGTCGAGAGGTTTCAAGTCCCTAAGACTTATGCCGCTTAGAGCGAGGAGTCAGCCCTGTCTGGCTTAAGGCGTGTATCGCGCCCCGAATTCGGCCTTCCGAATACTAGGGGCTGCGCTAAAATTTAAAATTATAGAATTCTATGGCTAAGTGAGAGTGATAACGCATTATAGTCCGATTGCCTTGTTCGTTGTGCTGAGCACCTCCCTCGAAGGACCCAACAATGGGAACAAGAGTGCTCAGGTTTATCCCGAACACCCCAGCACTCGTGGCATGGGGGCAGAAGCCGACGACTAGCCATCTCCCAGATTTGATAAACAGCCTAACAGAAGGTAATATTTTAAATTCAGACAAGCGTTGCATAGCGCATATGAACAAGTTTTCATAGTACAGGATTACACGAGCAAGTTCATTCAAATATTACATCTTTTGCACACTCGTCCGCTACGAGACGGGCACCCTTCAGGACACCCTCATAGTACATCTCGGGGTGGCGATGCTCCTTGCCCTGCGGCGGCCCTTCCTTCACCAGCTTCACGGCGTCCATCTTGGCCCATTGCACCTTCACACGGGCGAAAGCCCGACGTGCACCTTCGATGCAGACGGACCGCTTGATGACTTCTAGCCGTGGGCAGGCATCCACAAGCTGCCTCACCAGGCCGAAGTAGCTATTGGGAAGGGCGTTGCCAGGCCACATCCGGACTATAAAGCCCTTCATGGCCTGTTCGGCCGCCTTGTGGAGCTCGACCAGTTGCTTCAGCTGGTCGCTTAGAGGCATCGGGTGTTCGGTCCCAGTATACTGAGACTAGAACAACTTCTCCGTTAAGCTTCCCTCCTCGGCCTGGTAAAACTGTGTGGCATCCGACACGCTGCGGGGCAAATCTACGAATGCTCCTGGAGAGCTCCGGATTCAGGTAAGTAACAAGTAATTTACTTTCACATGCTTGCTTTGCATATAGAATGCCTTACCTGCCGCTATATTCTTCATCGCATCAATCTCCTGGAGGGCCTTTTGGGCTTTGGCCTTGGCACTCTTTGCACTCTCCAGGGCCATGGCAAGCTCAGACTCTTGCGTCTTCAAGACAAGCTCCAACGCCTCGTGCTTCGTCACGAGAGTGTGGAACTCTTGCTGCACCTCTCCCACCCGTGCCTCATACCTTTCCCGCTCGGTGTGCTCCTTGGACGCTTTGTTTTCGGCCTCGAATAGCGCTTGCTTCAGGGTCGCCACCTCGGTCATGGCCCCTGGTAAATTTACGACGATCCTGTCATTTTGCAATCGCATTCTTTTTATATATATCCATAGACTAGGTATTACTTACCTTTGTTCTCCTCGAGCTGCCTCTTGGGAAGGCCGAGCTCTTCTTTGGACCCTTCGAGGTCCTTCTTCAGTGCGGCGACCTCTGCAGTCAGTGCGGCAGAGGCCAGCAGCGAAGCCTGCATATGCATATAGACATACTTATATTAGACTCCTACGATATTGTTTGATCCTTTGTTCGGCTTTTCTTTGTGAACACCGAACAGAGCATCAGGGGCTACTGTTTATGCGGTAATATTTTTCCTATATTTCAAATACTTATCTCAAAGCCTGTCAGAAGGCTGGCACAGGCTTCAGTCAGTCCGCTCTTGGCGGACTGAACCTTCTGGATCACCGCACTCATAATAGTGTGGTGCTCTTCGTCAATGGAAGCGCTGCGAAGCGCTCCCAGCAAAGTGTCCGGTGCCTCTGGATGGACAGAGGTCACCGGCACAGGCGTCTTGCCCCTTTTGGAAGGAGGCCGCCTGCCTGAGTTCGGAACCACTGGAGGTTCCAGCGCGGTGTTCGGCTAAGGGCCGAACTCGGAGCCCTCGGGAGCCTTGCTCCCTCTGCTCCCGGAATCCGGAAGGTCGCCTCGAGGTGCCTCCGGGACTGTCTCCCCTCGACCCAGTGCCTCTTGAGACAATACCTCGGCATTGTCCGTAGGGCAAGGGGAGGTGGCGGTCGGAAGTGGATCGCTATCCATATCCGACGAGCCCAGGGAGCCGTCCGGCGATACGTCGATACGGGCTCATGGCGGTCTGCATAATCATAATTCGGCGTTAGGAGGAGCAGTGCTACAAAGGTATGCTATGAATTACTCTGGCATCTGAATACTTACGACTTTGCCAGGGGCTTGGCCCTGAGCAGCCACTCGTCTTCGCCTTCAGCGGCGGTGGTGGAGTAGTCCAGAAGGAGAGTCCTTCCCTTCTTGGACCCTTCGGCCCCCCTAGTTGGGGCAGCCTTCCTTTTCTTGTCTCCCCCGACTGGAGGGGGAGCATCTTCATCTTCCTCCTCGTCTTCGGGGAGGAGTGTGTCGCGGAGTTATCGGACGATGAGTCCGATAACACCTGGCGTTGGGAACTCTTTCGGGTTCCCTTGGCCTTCTTGGTCTTCTCTGGCACCTTGTAAGGAGCCGGAGCATCTCCGTCAGGAGAGCGTCCGCAGTGACTTCGGGCAGAGGGCCAGACAGTTAATCTGCCCCGACATCTCCACCCAGTCCTGTCAAAGGCATGGAGCTCAAACCCCGCACATGATTAAGCTAGGGGAAATAAAATATCCTACCGGATGAACACCGAATGCGCTGGGCGCTTTGCGCTTAGCCCGCGGTCCTCAGTGAGAAAGGGAGGGACCTCGGCGCTCTTGAACAGCATCCTCCAGACGTCCTTATGTGTCATGTCGAAGAGCTCGCTCAGAGTTTGGTGCTGGGCCGGGTCGAACTCCCACAAATTGAAGTCCCGTTGTTGACACGGGAGGATCCGGCGGATGAGCACGACCTGGACTATGTTGACAAGCTTGAGCTTTTTGCTTGCCATATTCCGGATACATTTTTGGAGTCCGTCCAGCTCCACCGATGAACCCCAGGACCGGCCCTTCTCTTTCCAGGAGGTGAGCTGTGTGGGGATGCCGGATCAAAACTCGGGGGCCGCCACCCAGTTGGTGTCGCGCGGCTCGGTGATGTAGAACCACGCCGATTGCCACCCCGTTATGGTCTCCATGAAGGAGCCTTTGAGCCATATAACATTGGGCATCTTGCCCACCATGGCTCCACCGCATTCTGCTTGTTGGCCTCCCACCACCTTCGGCTTGATATTGAAGGTCTTCAGCCACAGACCAAAGTGGGGCCGGATGCAGAGGAAAGCCTCACACACGACGATGAACGCCGAAATGTTGAGGATGAAGTTCAGGGCCAGATCATGGAAGTCCAACCCGTAGTTGAACATGAGACCACAGACGAATGGATGGAGGGGAAACCCCAGTCCGTGGAGGAAGTGGTGGAGGAAAACTACCCTCTCGTGAGGTTTCGGGGTAGGGACGATCTGCCCCGCGGCGGGCAGCCGATGCGTGATATTCGCGGCTAAGTATCCGGCTCCGCGCAGCTTCTTGATGTGTCCCTCCATAACGGAGGAAGCCATCCATTTTCCTCCCGCTCCGGACATGTTTGGAGAAGGATGAGGGGAAGGATGTGGACTTGGGTGTTGGAGCTCAAGTGCGCAAGAATGGATGAGCAAGGAAGAAGAAGGCATGGGTAGAGAAAGGTTAAACCTTGTCCCTTTATAAGGGCGGCCAAATCTATGCGCCCCCACTAGCCTGGTAAAACTCGCTTATCCCCCAACTGCTGTAATCTATGGCACGGTTGGGTTACCCACACCCATATTGATGAGAATCCCGTAATAAGGGTGACACGATCTCTGCTTTGACAAGACGTGTCAAGAAACTTGCCCGCGTTATGTGTGGGGCTAGTTAAAGACGTGTCAAGAAACTTGCCCGCGTTATGTGTGGGGCTAGTTAAAGGAAACGGTTCGAATAATCACCGGGCCATGGCATAATGTCATGTTGCCAAAACGTGTCAGCAGATTTGATTTGTGGAAATATTATTCTCTCTACGGTGGTATGTGGAACTTATTTTGCAGGGTCGGTGAGGGAGTCCTGGATTAGGGGGTGTCCGGATGGCCGGACTATACCTTCAGCCGGACTCCTGGACTATGAAGATACAAGATTGAAGACTCCTTCCCGTGTCCGGAAGGGACTTTCCTTGGCGTGGAAGGCAAGCTTGGCGATACGGATATGTAGAACTCTTACCATTGTAACCGACTTTGTGTAACCCTAACCCTCTCCGGTGTCTATATAAACTGGAGGGTTTTAGTCCGTAGGACAACATACACAACAACAATCATACCATAGGCTAGCTTCTAGGGTTTAGCCTCTTCGATCTCGTGGTAGATCTACTCTTGTACTACCCATATCATCAATGTTAATCAAGCAGGACATAGGGTTTTACCTCCATCAAGAGGGCCCGAACCTGGGTAAAACTTTGTGTCCCTTGCCTCCTGTTACCATCCGGCCTAGACGCACAGTTCGGGACCCCCTACCCGAGATCCGCCGGTTTTGACACCGACAGTCGGACACTATCCTTGTATTCAAATCCTTCCGTGGTGTATTCGGAGGAGGAACCCGCCTTGCATAGCCGAAGACAATACTGCGCGCCGGACTCGTCGTTATTGAAGCCTGGTTCAGGGGCTACTGAGGGAGTCCTGGATTATGGGGTCTCCGGACAACCGGACTATATCCTTTGGCCGGACTGTTGGACTATGAAGATACAAGATTGAAGACTTCGTCTCGTGTCCGGTAGGACTCTACTTGGCGTGGAAGGCAAGCAAGGCAATATAGATATGTATATCTCCACCTTTGCAACCGACCTTGTGTAACCCTGGCCCCCTCCGGTGTCTATATAAACCGGAGGGTTTTAGTCCGCAGGACAACAAACAATCAGACCATAGGCTAGCTTCTAGGGTTTAGCCTCTCTGATCTCGTGGTAGATCAACTCTTGTAATACTCATATCATCAAGAATAAATCAAGCAGGACGTAGGGCTTTACCTCCATCAAGAGGGCCCGAACCTGGGTAAAACAACGTGTCCCCTGCCTCCTATTACCATCCGCCTTAGACGCACAGTTCGGGACCCCCTACCCGAGATCCACCGGTTTTGACACCGACAACCATCCTATAACATGTAATAATTCTTTGAGGAATTAATTCATCTTTATCATTAGGAACAACCGTAATACCTCCCTTCTTAGGGACATAATGGACTGGGCTTACCCATTGACTATCAGCAACGGGATAAATTATACCTGCCTCAAGGAGCTTTAGTATCTCCTTTCTTACCACTTCTTTCATTTTAGGATTCAGCCGGCGTTGATGATCACAAACTGGTTTAGCATCTTCTTCCAAATTAATTTTATGTTGACATAGAGTGGGACTAATGCCCTTAAGATCATGAAGAGTATACCCAATAGTAGCACGGTGCTTCTTCAGAGTTTTCAATAATCTCTCTTCTTCATGTTCTAGAAGGTTAGCACTAATAATAATAGGATATATCTTTTTCTCATCAAGATAAGCATATTTAAGAGTATCAGGTAACGGTTTAAGCTCAAATACGGGATCACCCTTGGGTGGAGGAGGATCCCCTAGGATTTCAACAGGTAAATTGTGTTTAAGAATAGGTTCCTGTTTAAAGAATACTTCATCTAATTCCCTTCTTTCATTCATAAACATGTCATTTTCATGGTCTAGCAAATATTGTTCTAAAGGATCACTAGGAGGTACGGCAATAGAATAAAGACCAATAATTTCATCCTTACTAGGTAATTCTTCTTCACGGTGTTGTCTACTAAATTTAGAAAAATTAAATTCATGAGCCATATCATCTAAACCGATAGTAACAACATCCCTTTTGCAATCTATGGTAGCATTAACAGTATTTAGGAAGGGTCTACCAAATATAATGGGACAAAAGCTATCTTGTGGGGAACCAAGAATAAGAAAATCAATAGGATATTTAGTTTTCCCACACAAGACTTCAACATCTCTAACAATTCCCATTGGTGAAATAGTATCTCTATTGGCAAGTTTAATTGTGACATCAATATCTTCCAACTCAGCAGGTGCAATATCATGCATAACTTCTTTGTATAAGGAATAAGGTATTGAAGGAAATATGCCCTAGAGGCAATAATATAGTTATTATTTATTTCCTTATATCATGATAAATGTTTATTATTCATGCTAGAATTGTATTAACCGGAAACATAATACATGTGTGAATACATAGACAAACTTAGTGTCACTAGTATGCCTCTACTTGACTAGCTCGTTAATCAAAGATGGTTATGTTTCCTAACCATGAACAAGGTGTTGTTATTTGATTAACGAGGTCACATCATTAGTTGAATGATCTGATTGACATGACCTATTTCATTAGCTTAGCACCCGATCGTTTAGTATGTTGCTATTGCTTTCTTCATGACTTATACATGTTCCTATGACTATGATATTATGCAACTCCCGTTTACCGGAGGAACACTTTGTGTGCTACCAAACGTCACAACATAACTGGGTGATTATAAAGGAGCTCTACAGGTGTCTCCAAAGGTAGATGTTGGGTTGGCGTATTTCGAGATTAGGATTTGTCACTCCGATTGTCGGAGAGGTATCTCTGGGCCCTCTCGGTAATGCACATCACATAAGCCTTGCAAGCATTGCAACTAATGAGTTAGTTGCGAGATGATGTATTACGGAACGAGTAAAGAGACTTGCCGGTAACGAGATTGAACTAGGTATTGGATACCGACGATCGAATCTCGGGCTAGTAACATACCGATGACAAAGGGAACAACGTATGTTGTTATGCGGTCTGACCGATAAAGATCTTCGTAGAATATGTAGGAGCCAATATGGGCATCCAGGTCCCGCTATTGGTTATTGACCGGAGATGTGTCTCAGTCATGTCTGCATTATTCTCGAACCGCAGGGTCCGCACGCTTAACGTTATGATGACAGTTATTATGAGTTTATGCATTTTGATGTACCGAAGTTAGTTCGGAGTCCCGGATGTGATCACAGACATGATGAGGAGTCTCGAAATGGTCGATACATAAAGATTGATATATTGGAAGCCTATATTTGGACATCGGAAGTGTTCCGGGTGAAATCGGGATTTTACCGGAGTACCGGGAGGTTACCGGAACCCCCCGGGAGCCATATGGGCCTTGATGGGCTTTAGTGGAAAGGAGAAAGGGGCAGCCCAAGGTGGCCGCGTGCCTTCCCCCTCCCCTAGTCCTATTAGGACTAGGAGAGGTGGCCGGCCCCCTCTCTCTCTTTCCCCCTCGGGGAATCCTAGTCCAACTAGGATTGGGGGGGGGGGGAGTCCTACTCCTGGTATCCTCCTAGTCGGCGGCCCCCTCCCCCTTGGCTCCTTTATATACGGAGGAAGGGGGCACCTCTAGACACACAAGTTGATCCTTGAGATCATTCCTTAGCCGTGTGCGGTGCCCCCTGCCACCATATTCCACCTCGATCATATTGTAGGGGTGCTTAGGCGAAGCCCTGCGATAGTAGAACATCAAGATCGTCACCACGCCGTCGTGCTGACGGAACTCCTCCCCGACGCTTTGCTGGATCGGAGCCCGGGGATCGTCATCGAGCTATACGTGTGCTAAGAACTCGGAGGTGCCGGAGTAACGGTGCTTGGATCGGTCGGATCGGGAAGACGTACAACTACTTCCTCTACGTTGCGTCAACGCTTCCGTAGTCGGTCTGCGTGGGTACGTAGACAACACTCTCCCCTCCCGTTGCTATGCATCACCATGATCTTGCGTGTGCGTAGGAAATTTTTTGAAATTACTGCATTCCCCTACAGTGGCATCCGAGCCTAGGTTTTATGGTTTGATGTTATATGCACGAGTAGAACACAAGTGAGTTGTGGGCGATATAAGTCATACTGCCTACCAGCATGTCATACTTTGGTTCGGCGGTATTGTTGGACGAGACGGCCCGGACCGACATTACGCGTACGCTTACGTGAGACCGGTTCTCCCGACGTGCTTTGCACATAGGTGGCTTGCGGGCGACAGTCTCTCCAACTTTAGTTGAACCAAGTGTGGCTACGCCCGGTCCTTGCGAAGGTTAAAACGGAGTCTATTTGACAAACTATCATTGTGGTTTTGATGCGTAGGTGAGATTGGTTCTTGCTTAAGCCCGTAGCAGCCACGTAAAACTTGCAACAACAAAGTAGAGGACGTCTAACTTGTTTTTGCAGGGCATGTTGTGATGTGATATGGTCAAGGCATGATGCTGAAATTTTATTGTATGAGATGATCATGTTTTGTAACCGAGTTATCGGCAACTGGCAGGAGCCATATGGTTGTCGCTTTATTGTATGCAATGCAATCGCGATGTAATGCTTTACTTTATCACTAAGCGGTAGCGATAGTCGTGGAAGCATAAGATTGGCGAGACGACAACGATGCTACGATGGAGATCAAGGTGTCGCGCCGGTGACGATGGTGATCATGACGGTGCTCCGGAGATGGAGATCACAAGCACAAGATGATGATGGCCATATCATATCACTTATATTGATTGCATGTGATGTTTATCTTTTTATGCATCTTATCTTGCTTTGATTGACGGTAGCATTATAAGATGATCTCTCACTAAATTATCAAGAAGTGTTCTCCCTGAGTATGCACCGTTGCCAAAGTTCGTCGTGCCCAGACACCACGTGATGATCGGGTGTGATAAGCTCTACGTCCATCTACAACGGGTGCAAGCCAGTTTTGCACACGCAGAATACTCAGGTTAAACTTGACGAGCCTAGCATATGCAGATATGGCCTCGGAACACAGAGACCGAAAGGTCGAGCGTGAATCATATAGTAGATATGATCAACATAACGATGTTCACCATTGAAAACTACTCCATCTCACGTGATGATCGGTTATGGTTTAGTTGATTTGGATCACGTGATCACTTAGAGGATTAGAGGGATGTCTATCTAAGTGGGAGTTCTTAAGTAATTTGATTAATTGAACTTAAACTTATCATGAACTTAGTACCTGATAGTATCTTGCTTGTTTATGTTGATTGTAGATAGATGGCTCGTGCTGTTGTTCCGTTGAATTTTAATGCGTTCCTTGAGAAAGCAAAGTTGAAAGATGATGGTAGCAATTACACGGACTGGGTCCGTAACTTGAGGATTATCCTCATTGCTGCTCAGAAGAATTACGTCCTGGAAGCACCGCTGGGTGCCAGGCCTGCTGCTGGAGCAACACCAGATGTTATGAACGTCTGGCAGAGCAAAGCTGATGACTACTCGATAGTTCAGTGTGCCATGCTTTACGGCTTAGAATCGGGACTTCAACGACGTTTTGAACGTCATGGAGCATATGAGATGTTCCAGGAGTTGAAGTTAATATTTCAAGCAAATGCCCGGATTGAGAGATATGAAGTCTCCAATAAGTTCTATAGCTGCAAGATGGAGGAGAACAGTTCTGTCAGTGAGCATATACTCAAAATGTCTGGGTATAATAATCACTTGATTCAGATGGGAGTTAATCTTCCAGATGATTGCGTCATTGACAGAATTCTCCAATCACTGCCACCAAGCTACAAGAGCTTCGTGATGAACTATAATATGCAAGGGATGAACAAGACTATTCCCGAGCTCTTCGCAATGCTGAAAGCTGCGGAGGTAGAAATCAAGAAGGAGCATCAAGTGTTGATGGTTAACAAGACCACTAGTTTCAAGAAAAAGGGCAAAGGGAAGAAGAAGGGGAACTTCAAGAAGAACGGCAAGCAAGTTGCTGCTCAGGAGAAGAAACCCAAGTCTGGACCTAAGCCTGAAACTGAGTGCTTCTACTGCAAGCAGACTGGTCACTGGAAGCGGAACTGCCCCAAGTATTTGGCGGATAAGAAGGATGGCAAGGTGAACAAAGGTATATGTGATATACATGTTATTGATGTGTACCTTACTAGAGCTCGCAGTAGCACCTGGGTATTTGATACTGGTTCTGTTGCTAATATTTGCAACTCGAAACAGGGACTACGGATTAAGCGAACACTGGCGAAGGACGAGGTGACGATGCGCGTGGGAAACGGTTCCAAAGTCGATGTGATCGCGGTCGGCACGCTACCTCTACATCTACCTTCGGGATTAATATTAGACCTAAATAATTGTTATTTGGTGCCAGCGTTGAGCAGGAACATTATATCTGGATCTTGTTTAATGCGAGACGGTTATTCATTTAAATCAGAGAATAATGGTTGTTCTATTTATATGAGTAATATCTTTTATGGTCATGCACCCTTGAAGAGTGGTCTATTCTTATTGAATCTCGATAGTAGTAATACACATATTCATAATGTTGAAGCCAAAAGATGCAGAGTTGATAATGATAGTGCAACTTATTTGTGGCACTGCCGTTTAGGTCATATCGGTATAAAGCGCATGAAGAAACTCCATACTGATGGACTTTTGGAACCACTTGATTATGAATCACTTGGTACTTGCGAACCGTGCCTCATGGGCAAGATGACTAAAACACCGTTCTCCGGTACTATGGAGAGAGCAACAGATTTGTTGGAAATCATACATACAGATGTATGTGGTCCGATGAATATTGAGGCTCGTGGCGGATATCGTTATTTTCTCACCTTCACAGATGACTTAAGCAGATATGGGTATATCTACTTAATGAAACATAAGTCTGAAACATTTGAAAAGTTCAAAGAATTTCAGAGTGAAGTTGAAAATCATCGTAACAAGAAAATAAAGTTTCTACGATCTGATCGTGGAGGAGAATATTTGAGTTACGAGTTTGGTGTACATTTGAAAAATTGTGGAATAGTTTCGCAACTCACGCCACCCGGAACACCACAGCGTAATGGTGTTTCCGAACGTCGTAATCGTACTTTACTAGATATGGTGCGATCTATGATGTCTCTTACTGATTTACCGCTATCGTTTTGGGGTTATGCTTTAGAGACGGCCGCATTCACGTTAAATAGGGCACCATCAAAATCCGTTGAGACGACGCCTTATGAACTGTGGTTTGGCAAGAAACCAAAGTTGTCGTTTCTTAAAGTTTGGGGCTGCGATGCTTATGTGAAAAAGCTTCAACCTGATAAGCTCGAACCCAAATCGGAGAAATGTGTCTTCATAGGATACCCAAAGGAGACTGTTGGGTACACCTTCTATCACAGATCCGAAGGCAAGACATTCGTTGCTAAGAATGGATCCTTTCTAGAGAAGGAGTTTCTCTCGAAAGAAGTGAGTGGGAGGAAAGTAGAACTTGACGAGGTAACTGTACCTGCTCCCTTATTGGAAAGTAGTACATCACAGAAAACTGTTTCTGCGACACCTATACCAATTAGTGAGGAAGCTAATGATGATGATCATGAAACTTCAGGACAAGATACTACTGAACCTCGTAGATCAACCAGAGCGAGATCCGCACCAGAGTGGTACGGTAATCCTGTTCTGGAAATCATGCTGCTAGATCATGATGAACCTACGAACTATGAAGAAGCGATGGTGAGCCCAGATTCCGCAAAGTGGCTTGAAGCCATGAAATCTGAGATGGGATCCATGTATGAGAACAAAGTATGGACTTTGGTTGACTTGCCCGATGATCGGCAAGCAATTGAGAATAAATGGATCTTCAAGAAGAAGACTGACGCTGATGGTAATGTTACTGTCTACAAAGCTCGACTTGTCGCAAAAGGTTTTCGACAAGTTCAAGGGGTTGACTACGATGAGACCTTCTCACCCGTAGCGATGCTTAAGTCTGTCCGAATCATGTTAGCAATTGCCGCATTTTATGATTATGAAATTTGGCAGATGGATGTCAAAACTGCATTACTGAATGGATTTCTGGAAGAAGAGTTGTATATGATGCAACCGGAAGGTTTTGTCGATCCAAAGGGAGCTAACAAAGTGTGCAAGCTCCAGCGATCCATTTATGGACTGGTGCAAGCCTCTCGGAGTTGGAATAAACGCTTTGATAGTGTGATCAAAGCATTTGGTTTTATACAGACTTTCGGTGAAGCCTGTATTTACAAGAAAGTGAGTGGGAGCTCTGTAGCATTTCTGATATTATATGTGGATGACATATTGCTGATTGGAAATGATATAGAATTTCTGGATAGCATAAAGGGATACTTGAATAAGAGTTTTTCAATGAAAGACCTCGGTGAAGCTGCTTACATATTAGGCATAAAGATCTATAGAGATAGATCAAGACGCTTAATTGGACTTTCACAAAGCACATACCTTGACAAGATTTTGAAGAAGTTCAAAATGGATCAAGCAAAGAAAGGGTTCTTGCCTGTGTTACAAGGTGTGAAGTTGAGTCAGACTCAATGCCCGACCACTGCAGAAGATAGAGAGAAAATGAAAGATGTTCCCTATGCTTCAGCCATAGGCTCTATCATGTATGCAATGCTGTGTACCAGACCTGATGTGTGCCTTGCTATAAGTTTAGCAGGGAGGTACCAAAGTAATCCAGGAGTGGATCACTGGACAGCGGTCAAGAACATCCTGAAATACCTGAAAAGGACTAAGGATATGTTTCTCGTATATGGAGGTGACAAAGAGCTCATCGTAAAGGTTACGTTGATGCAAGCTTTGACACTGATCCGGACGATTCTAAATCGCAAACCGGATACGTGTTTACATTAAACGGTGGAGCTGTCAGTTGGTGCAGTTCTAAACAAAGCGTCGTAGCGGGATCTACATGTGAAGCGGAGTACATAGCTGCTTCGGAAGCAGCGAATGAAGGAGTCTGGATGAAGGAGTTCATATCCGATCTAGGTGTCATACCTAGTGCATCGGGTCCAATGAAAATCTTTTGTGACAATACTGGTGCAATTGCCTTGGCAAAGGAATCCAGATTTCACAAGAGAACCAAGCACATCAAGAGACGCTTCAATTCCATCCGGGATCTAGTCCAGGTGGGAGACATAGAGATTTGCAAGATACATACGGATCTGAATGTTGCAGACCCGTTGACTAAGCCTCTTCCACGAGCAAAACATGATCAGCACCAAGGCTCCATGGGTGTTAGAATCATTACTGTGTAATCTAGATTATTGACTCTAGTGCAAGTGGGAGACTGAAGGAAATATGCCCTAGAGGCAATAATAAAGTTATTATTTATTTCCTTATATCATGATAAATGTTTATTATTCATGCTAGAATTGTATTAACCGGAAACATAATACATGTGTGAATACATAGACAAACTTAGTGTCACTAGTATGCCTCTACTTGACTAGCTCGTTAATCAAAGATGGTTATGTTTCCTAACCATGAACAAGGTGTTGTTATTTGATTAACGAGGTCACATCATTAGTTGAATGATCTGATTGACATGACCCATTTCATTAGCTTAGCACCCGATCGTTTAGTATGTTGCTATTGCTTTCTTCATGACTTATACATGTTCCTATGACTATGAGATTATGCAACTCCCGTTTACCGGAGGAACACTTTGTGTGCTACCAAACGTCACAACGTAACTGGGTGATTATAAAGGAGCTCTACAGGTGTCTCCAAAGGTAGATGTTGGGTTGGCGTATTTCGAGATTAGGATTTGTCACTCCGATTGTCGGAGAGGTATCTCTGGGCCCTCTCGGTAATGCACATCACATAAGCCTTGCAAGCATTGCAACTAATGAGTTAGTTGCGAGATGATGTATTACGGAACGAGTAAAGAGACTTGCCGGTAACGAGATTGAACTAGGTATTGGATACCGACGATCGAATCTCGGGCAAGTAACATACCGATGACAAAGGGAACAACGTATGTTGTTATGCGGTCTGACCGATAAAGATCTTCGTAGAATATGTAGGAGCCAATATGGGCATCCAGGTCCCGCTATTGGTTATTGACCGGAGATGTGTCTCAGTCATGTCTGCATTATTCTCGAACCGTAGGGTCCGCACGCTTAACGTTACGATGACAGTTATTATGAGTTTATGCATTTTGATGTACCGAAGTTAGTTCGGAGTCCCGGATGTGATCACGGACATGACGAGGAGTCTCAAAATGGTCGAGACATAAAGATTGATATATTGGAAGCCTATATTTGGACATCGGAAGTGTTCCGGGTGAAGTCGGGATTTTACCGGAGTACCGGGAGGTTACTGGAACCCCCCGGGAGCCATATGGGCCTTGATGGGCTTTAGTGAAAAGGAGAAAGGGGCAGCCCAAGGTGGCCGCGCGCCTTCCCTCTCCCTAGTCCTATTAGGACTAGGAGAGGTGGCCGGCCCCCCTCTCTCTCTTTCCCCCTCGGGGAATCCTAGTCCAACTAGGATTGGGGGGGGGGAGTCCTACTCCCGGTAGGAGTAGGACTCCTCCTGCGCCCTCCTCCTGGCCGGAGGCCCCCTCCCCGTTGGCTCCTTTATATACGGAGGCAGGGGGCACCTCTAGACACACAAGTTAATCCTTGAGATCGTTCCTTAGCCGTGTGCGGTGCCCCCTGCCACCATATTCCACCTTGATCATATTGTAGCGGTGCTTAAGCGAAGCCCTGCAACAGTAGAACATCAAGATCGTCACCATGCCGTCGTGTTGATGGAACTCCTCCCCGACGCTTTGCTGGATCGGAGCCCGGGGATCGTCATCGAGCTATACGTGTGCTAAGAACTCGGAGGTGCCGGAGTAACGGTGCTTGGATCGGTCGGATCGGGAAGACGTACGACTACTTCCTCTACGTTGCGTCAACGCTTCCGCAGTCAGTCTGCGTGGGTACGTAGACAACACTCTCCCCTCCCGTTGCTATGCATCACCATGATCTTGCGTGTGCGTAGGATTTTTTTTGAAATTACTGCGTTCCCCAACAGGTATTGCACTAGCACTAGCACCCATATCACATAAGCCATGATAACAATGATCTCCTATTTTAACAGAAATAACAGGCATGCCTACCACAGCTCTAGGTTTATCTTTATCACGGGGTTTAGCAATTCTAGCAGTTTCATTACAGAAATAAATAACATGCCCATCTATATTATCAGCCAAGATAATCTTTAACAATAGCAATATTAGGTTCAACTTTAACTTGCTCAGGGGGTGCATAATTTCTAATATTATTTTTACGAACCACAGTTGAAGCTTTAGCATGATCCTTTACTCTAACAGGGAAAGGTGGTTTCTCAACATAAGCAGTACGAACAATAGGATCATTATAAGTGATAGTCTTTTCTTCAACTTTAATAGGTGCAACTACTTTTACTTCAATGGGAGGATTATATTTAAACCACTTCTACTTAGGGAGATCAACATGAGTAGCAAAGGATTCACAGAAAGAAGCTACTATCTCAGAGTCAAGTCCATATTTAGTGCTAAATTTACGAAAAACATCGGTATCCATAAAAGATTTAACACAATCACACTTAGGTGTTATACCTGACTCCTTACCTTCGTCGAGATCCCAATCTTCAAAGTTGCATTTAATTCTCTCCAATAAATTCCATTTGAATTCAATAGTCTTCACCATAAAAGAGCCAGCACAAGAAGTATCAAGCATGGTGCGATTCTTACCAGAAAGCCGAGCATAAAAATTTTGAATAATCATTTCCCTTGAGAGCGCATGATTGGGGCATGAATATAACATTGATTTAAGCCTCCCCAAGCTTGAGCGATGCTTTCTCCTTCGCGAGGCCAAAAATTATTTATATAATTGCGATCACGATGAACAAGATGCATAGGATTAAACTTCTGATGAAATTCCAATTTCAATTGTTTGTAATTCCAAGACCTCATATCATCACATAGCCTATACCATGTCGATGCATCTCCCCTCAAAGATAAAGGGAAGACCTTCTTCTTACCAACATCTCCGGGTACACCCGCAAGCTTAAATAATCCACAAACTTCATCCACATATATCAGATGTTCATCAGGATGTTTTTTTCCATCTCCTAAAAAAGGATTAGCTAGCAGTTTTTCTACCATACCCGAAGGAACTTCAAAGCAAGCATTTTCATTTTCATTTTCATTTTCAGTAGGTTTAGTAGGTTGAGGAGCAACTCTTTGCTCTACTAGTCGGGGTGAAGATACCCTGAACAAGCCCCTCAGAGGATTACTTTCCATGGTAACAAGTGACAATAAATTTCAGCACACTATATAAATTTTTCCTTACCAAATTCTACCTATCAAAGGTGCTTCACTCCCCAGCAACGGTGCCAGAAAAGAGTCTTGATGACCCACAAGTATAGGGGATCTATTGTAGTCCTTTTGATAAGTAAGAGTGTCGAACCCAACGAGGAGCAGAAGGAAATGATAAGCGGTTTCCATCAAGGTATTCTCTGCAAGTACTGAAATAAGTGGTAACATATAGTTTTGTGATAAGATAATTTGTAACGAGCAACAAGTAGCAAAAGTAAATAAAGTGCATTAAGGTGGCCCAATCCTTTTTGTAGCAAAGGACAAGCCTGGACAAACTCTTATATGATGTAAAGCGCTCCCGAGGACACATGGGAATATCGTCAAGCTAGTTTTCATCATGTTCATATGATTCACGTTCAGTACTTTGATAATTTGGTATGTGGGTGGACTGGTGCTTGGGTACTGTCCTTACTTGGACAAGCATCCCACTTATGATTAACCTCTATTGCAAGCATTCGCAACTACAACAAAAGTATCAAGGTAAACCTAACCATAACATGAAACATATGGATCCAAAACAGCCCCTTACAAAGCAACTCATAAACTAGGGTTTAAGCTTCTGTCACTCTAGCAACCCATCATCTACTTATTACTTCCCAATGCCCTCCTCTAGGCCCAAATAATGGTGAAGTGTCATCTAGTCGACGTTCACATAACACCACTAGAGGAGAGACAACATACATCTCATCAAAATATCGAACAAATACTAAATTCACATGACTACTAATAGCAAGACTTCTCCCATGTCCTCAGGAACAAAAGTAACTACTCACAAAGCATAAACATGTTCATAATCAGAGGGGTATTAATATGCATATAGGATCTGAACATATGATCTTCCACCAATTAAACCAACTAGCATCAACTACAAGGAGTAATTAACACTACTAGCAACCTACTAGCACCAATCCCGGACTTGGAGACAATAATTGGATATAAGAGATGAACTAGGGTTTTGAGATGAGATGGTGCTGATGAAGATGTTGATGGAGATTGCCCTCTCCCAATGAGAGGAGCGTTGGTGATGACGATGTCGATGATTTCCCCCTCCGGGAGGGAAGTTTCCCCGGCAGAACAGCTCCGCCAGAGCCCTAGATTGGTTCCGCCAAGGTTCCGCCTTGTGGCGGCAGAGTTTCGTACGAGAAGATGGCTTATGATTTTTTTCCCATTAAAAGACTCCATATAGCAGAAGATGGCCATCGGAGGGCCACCAGGGGGCCCACGAGGTAGGGGGCGCGCCCAGGGGGGTAGGGCGCGCCCCCACCCTCGTGGGCAGGGTGTTGCCCCCCTGGTGAAGTTCTTGCTCTCAGTATTTTTTATATATTTGGAAAACAACTTCCATGAAGTTTCAGGACTTTTGGAGCTGTGCAGAATAGGTCTCTAATATTTGCTCCTTTTCCAGCCCAGAATCCCAACTGTCGGCATTCTCCCTCTTTATGTAAACCTTGTAAAATAAGAGAGAATAGGCATAAGTATTGTGACATAATGTGTAATAACATCCCATAATGCAATAAATATTGATATAAAAGCATGATGCAAAATGGACGTATCACCTAGCCCCCTTAATACAAGCGCAGGCTTATGGTCCAACCCGGCGTGTGCTGCTCAGTCGCTGACGTCAAGAAGGCTTCGGCTGATACCATGACGTCGAGTGCCCATAACTGTTCCCACATGGTTTGTTAGTGCGTATAGGCCAGTGGCCAGACTCAGCTCAAATACCAAGATCTCGTTAAGCGTGTTAATTGATGTAACCACAGACGCCGACCAGGGCCAGGCCCACCTCTCACCTAGGTGGTCTCAACCTACTCTGTCGCTCCGCCACAAAGGTCCGCTCAGAGGGCCGTCAGGACAAACGTCCTTTCGGTCCCAATCCGTGAATCACTCGCGGGTACTCTATGAGCCGACCTGACTTTAGTCACCACATGTATCATATACAATGTATATAAGTATATACCCGTGATCACCTCCCGAGTGATCACGGCCCGATAGTATAGCATGGCAGACGGACAAGAATGTAGGGCCACTGATGGAATACTAGCATCCTATACTAAGCATTTATGATTGCAGGTAAAGATAACAACAATAGTAGCCAAGACAGGCTCTGCATCTGAATAGGATTAATGGAAAGCAGTAACATGCTACACTACTCTAATGCAAGCAGTAGAGAGAAGAATAGGCGATGTCGGGTTGATCAAGGGGGGGCTTGCCTGGAAGCTCAGGCAATAAGGAGGGGTCGTCGTCGATGT
The DNA here is from genome assembly GCF_018294505.1 of Triticum aestivum. Taxonomy (NCBI): domain Eukaryota; kingdom Viridiplantae; phylum Streptophyta; class Magnoliopsida; order Poales; family Poaceae; genus Triticum; species Triticum aestivum. The sequence goes on along the minus strand of NC_057803.1, from coordinate 293,889,171 downwards.
AGTCGATCACAGGGGTATCGGCAACGGTCTCGGGGTCTATCGGAAAGAAGTAATAGAGGAGAACACAATAAATAACAGAGCAATCAAGAATCACAAACTATAGCATGGCAATACGCGGTGCTAGGGGTGACATAACGCAGTACTAGGTGCTACTGGCGAAGGGGGAAAACATTCAGGAAAGTATCCCCGGTGTTAGGCATTTTCAGACAGATGGATCGGAGGGGGAAAGTTGCATGTTCGCTATGCTAGGGACGTGTGGTGGACAAACCCTCCACATATTCGAATTCCCCTCATCGTTCTGAGCAACTTTCATGTATAAAGTATTTCCATCCTTGGTATGGTTTATTTTATATTAATTTTCAAAGGTTTATTCAATTTATAGATTTATTTATATTCTAAATTTAATTAGTAAATACTTTTGCCACATAATGCAGTGCCAGCTAGAGTGTATGATGGGTGGGGTCAGGGTCAAAGTCAATAGTCCATTACTAGGTCAACGTTGACTGGTCAAACTGGCTGGTGGGACCCAGCTGTCATAGAGACAGGGTAAATTAACAGTTTAATTAAGTTAACAGATTAAGTGGGGGCCACATGTCATTGACTAAGATAGTTTTAAACAGGATTTTAAATGAAATGGCTCCACATGTCATTTTCAATTATTCAACTAAATAGTTTTATTAGGTTCTAGTTAGGTGGTTAAGGGAATGGTTAAACCGGTCGGGCCCACACATCAGTGGTTCAACCCAGTGTTAGAACGTGCATGCACGTGAGTTCAGAGGATGGCGGCGCACGCAGAGCCAGCGGCTCTGGCAACCAAAAGGGCCAGCCCATGCGTCAAACGGATAAGCGCGATGCGCCGCGTGGAGTCGTGCCTTTGTCTGGAGCTAGGAGGGGCTGAAACAGCACCAGTGGCAATGGAAGGCTGCGACAACAGCGGAGCTAGCATCAAACAACACAGGAGGGAACAGGGAGGAGAGAGGAGATGCCAAGCGGAGCCGAATGCTCACATTGTTGCAGAGGAGGGCTTAGGGAGGCCGGATGGACCCTGCCGGTGAGGTCCGGCAGTCGGACGGGCCGGCAGGCGCGAAGTAGAGCAGAGGCTTGGGGAGGCGTGGTGTGGGGATGGCGGTGAAGCTGCGGGGAGGAGGAGCCATCCCTCGCGCGTGGGCATGCTCGCCGGGGCCGCGGGGATCCACTGCGGACACGACCAAGACAACGAGGCGCCGGCACGGCAGTGGTGGCAGAGGCAGGCGCCGGTCGACGTGGGGACTTCGGCGCGGGGGGCCGTATCCACAACGGGGCCTCTGGGATCCGTCCCTCTCCAACGAGGAGGTGGCTTGGCGCAGCACGGGCGCGGTGGACCAGGAAGGTGCAGCCATGGCAGGAGCTTCTGCGTGTCGGTGGCGCAAGGACGACGATAGGCGGCGAATCCCTAGTGAGGGAGTCCTGGACTAAGGGGTCTTCGGGCGTCCGGCCTGTTGGACATGGGCCAGACTGGTGGGCTACGAAGATACAAGACCGAAGACTCTCACTCGTGTCCGGATGGGACTCTCCTTGGCGTGGATGGCAAGCTTGGCCTTCGGATATGAAGATTCCTTTCTCTGTAACCGACCTTGTATAACCCTAGTCCCCTCCGGTGTCTATATAAACCAGAGGGTTTAATCCGTAGGGATAATCATAATCACATAGGCTAGACTTTTAGGTATGTAGCCATTACGATCTCGAGGTAGATCAACTCTTGTAATACTCATATTCATCAAGATGAATCAAGCAGGAAGTAGGGTATTACCTCCATAGAGAGGGCCCGAACCTAGGTAAACATCGTGTCCCCTGTCTCCTATTACCATCAACCTTAGACGCACAGTTCGGGACCCCCTACCCGAGATCCGCCGGTTTTGACACCGACATTGGTGCTTTCATTGAGTGTTCTGCTGTGTTGTCGTCAGAAGGTTCGATGGCCCCATCCATCATCTACAACAACGCTGCCAGGGGGATGTCTTTCTCCCTGGCCAGATCTTCATATTCGGTGGCTTCGCACTGCGGGCCAACTCACTTGGCCATCTAGAGTAGATCGATAGCTACACCATTGGCCGTCAAGTCACGTTTGGAAGCTTGAACTACATTGCTGATATCCGCAGAGACTTGATCTTCGACGGATTTGAGCCCATGGCAGCCGCTCCCTGCCACCACGATGAATATGACCTAAATCTATCATCGGACCATACACAAGAGATTGCGCCTGTAAGCGCTCTAGCCCTGGATTCGGAGCAGCTTGCGCCATCCGAAGACGGAAAGCTTAACCCTGCCATAGAATCCGTAGACTCAGTAGCATTGGAGCCGCACATAGACCCAACTTCGAGCGAGGTCTGCATCACCGGACCCCCGGATTCATCTCCGATTACTGGTTCCGAACAACGTGCATCCGTGTCCGACGAGCCTTACCAGGCGCCGGTCGTCAAATTCAGTTCCGCGGACATCTTCCGGCACTCACCTTTAGGCGATGTAACACCCATGATGCGGCTATATCTCCCACGTGTCGGAGCATGACTTAGAGGCATAACCGCATTGTAGGCATGCCGCAAGAGGGATAATCTTTACACATCCCATGTACTGAATAAGAAAGAGATAAAGAGTTGGCTTACAATCACCACTTCACACAATACATAAAATATAGCATTACATCATCCAAAATACAATCAAGGTCTGACTGCGGGACCAAAATAAAAGAAGATAACCCCTAATGCTATAGATTCCCGATCGCCCCGACTGAGCTCCACTACTGATCAACTGGAAACGAAACAAGACAACAAACACGATCTTCATCGAGCTCCCACTCGAGCTCAGTTGCGCCACCTGCACTGGTATCATCGGCACCTACAACTGTTTGAAATAATCTGTGAGCCACGAGGACTCAGCAATCTCACACCCGCGAGATCAAGACTGTTTAAGCTTATGGGTAGGAAAAGATAGTGAGGTGGAGTTGCAGCAAGCACTAGCATAAATTGTGGCTAACTTACGCAAATGAGAGCGAGAAGAGAAGCAAAGCACGGTCGTGAACTAGAAGTGATCCTGAAACTACTTACGTTCAAGCATAACACGAGAACCGTGCTCACTTCCCGGACTTCGCCGAGAAGATACCATCACAGCTAGACACGCGGTTGATGCATTTTAATTAAGTTAAGTGTCAAGTTCTCTACAACGGGACATTAACAAATTCCCATCTTCCCATAACCGTGGGCACGACTTTAGAAAGTTCAAAACCCTGCAGGGGTGTCCCAACTTAGCCCATCACAAGCTCTCACGGTCAATGAAGGATATTCCTTCTCCCAGGAAGACCCGATCAGGCTCGGAATCGCGGTTACAAGACATTTCGACAATGGTAAAACAAAACTAGCAAAGCCGCCCGATGCGCCGACATCCTAATAGGAGTTGCACATATCTCGCTCTTAGGGCAACACCGGATGAGCGCTCCATACAACTAAAACCAGCCCTCGAGTTTCCCCGAGGTGGCACTGCAAAGGACTCTAGTTCAGACCAACACTTAGAGAAGCACTGGCCTAGGGGGGTTAAAATAAAGATGACACTTGAGTCTGCAGAACCCAAGGGAAGGTGATAGGTTGTTAGTGCAAATGTAAAACCAATGTTGGGCCTTGCTGGAGGAGTTTATTCAAAGCAAACTGTCAAGGGGTTCCCATTATAACCCGACCGCGTAAGGAATGCAAAATCAGGGAACATAACACCAGTATGACGGAAACTAGAGCGGCTAGAATGGAACAAAACACCAGGCATAAGGCCGAGCCTTCCACCCTTTACCAAGTATATAGGTGCATTAATTAAATAAGAGATATTGTGATATCCCAACAATAATCATGTTCCAACAAGGAACAAACTCCATCTTCACCTGCAACTAACAACGCTATAAGAGGGGCTGAGCAAAGCGGTAACATAGCCAAACAACGGTTTGCTAGGACAAGGTGGGTTAGAGGCTTAACATGGCAAAATGGGAGGCATGATAAAGCATGTGGTAGGTATCATGGCATAGCACAGAGCGAGCATCTAGCAAACAAAGATAGAAGTGATTTCGAGGGTATGGTCATCTTGCCTGAGATCCCGCAAGGAAGAAGAACGAGTCCATGAAGAAGACAAACGGACAAAGTCGAACGGATCCTCACAAACGTGACGTTATCGTAACTAACCCGAAGAAGCAACACCGGAAAGAAGCAAACAACATAATAAACAACCATCACATCAACATGGCATGATGCACAACCAAGTATGATGCATGTCCGGTTTAATGAGTTGCATATTGACGAAACACCACATCACTTATTTAGTTCTCTCTCGTTTAGGTACCCAACAATATTAAATGTTGATTAACATGGCAAAATGTGAGCATAACAAAACTATACCATCTAAACCATTTAAATGGGGCCGGATATAACCAACAACAAATCCGGTAAATCCCCATACGCATTTAGCAAAATAATGCAAACAACAATTTAAACACTCTTGATGTTGTTATCATGATGTGGATGACGTGTGCAAGTCTATGCAATTTTTATTAAAAGTTGACAAGAGCATTACGAAGCATTTGTCACCGTGGCGGAAACGAAAGGGGTGCCACGGCAACGAATCCGAAAATGATGCCACGACAGCATATCGATTCCGGTAGCTCACGGAGATACCGGTGCAAAAGGTGGTGCGGCGTGAGCGGAAAAACTAGAGATGGTGGGGTGATCCCGGTTACCGGGTGTCCCACGAGACGACAGTATGGCAACGGGGAACATGCAAGAAACACGTCGGGCATGGTGTAAACGCGAGCATTTCATACAACACACAACATTCGTTCACGGGCGTCGTCTCGGTGGTTATACCTTTGAAGCGTGCAATTTTGGAACGGATCAAGTTGGAGTAGAGGAAGTAGTGGAAGTCGACGTTCTCGCGACGGTAGTGGAAATAGTGGTTCACGCGACGGTAGTTGAACTTGACGCTTGCGTTACACGAGTCTTCGGCAATGGTCGTCGTACATGGTTCGGAGTGGTACTTGCATCTTCGGACTTGTCGGTCTCGATTCTTGCGACGGTAGCGGTACACGTTTCGGTTTCGGAGAGGTACTTAAAGAATCCAACGTCCTCAGGGCGACGGTAGTTGTACACGGTTCATAGATGTTCATAGTCATGGTGAGGAACTTGACGAAACTCAAGGTGACGGTAGTTGTACACGGTCCATGAGTCGTCGATCGTTTGGGTTCCGACTTGCGGGTCTTGCTGACATGAAGGGGTACTTGGCGTTTTTGTGTAGCCAAACTTGAGGGGCACCAACATCGTGGTACTTGGCGTCCATGGGTACTTGACAAAGACGAAACGAAACACAACGGTTGTAGTGGTACATGGCGTCCAGGGGCTTCGCGGGTCATTATGTACTTTGTCGTTCGGAGTGGTGGTCGTTCATGTGCCGTAAGTCATGGTACTTGCCGATCTTGGTGAACCCAAGTGTCTTGGTGGCGGCCATGGTACTCCCTGATGGCACCGAGGTGGTCTAGCAGCAGCAGCAAGGGCGTCGGGGAGGTGATGGCCGTTGCGGGGCTACTCAAGGTAGCAGCAGAAGATGGCCATCTTGCTGGACTCCTCATTCATGAAACGGGGAACCGAGCAGCCGAAGGAAGGAAGCAGCGGCGCTGGAGGGTACTGGCCGGTGGAGGACGATGTGGAGGAGGCGACGGGGATGGACGTCTCTGGCCGAAGCCAAAGCCATGACGAGGCGACCTGGGATGCGGCAGAGGAGCAGCCACGCGGGTCGAGCGAAGGGGCGCCGGCTGGCGTTGGACTTGGCGGCCTGCAGGTCAGGGGGAGATGGCGGCCTTGACGAAGGGGAGAGGAGGAGAACGCAGGTGATCTGGACGAACGCAGCTCCTACCCCTGGCGCTGGCTTCATAGGCACCAGGCGGGGGAGGAACAGGGGTGCGCCAGGGGAAGGCTCGGTCGTCGTCGGCTGTGCTGGAGGAGATTGGGCGCGGGGCTCCTCCCCTGGCTCAAGGTGGAAGGGAGGAAAGGGAGACGAGCGGAGGAAGAGCGAGGGAGATCGGGACGAGCAGAGCGCTGGAGGGAGATGGGGATCGAGATCCCCTCTTGACAACGCTGGTGGGAACGAGAGGGAGAGGACCAGGGGATCGGGGAGATGGGGGTTCTCTCGGGGTTAGGGTTAGGATTAGGTGGGCCTGGTGCGGGAAGTTGGGCGGCCCAGGTGCAGATGGCCTAGGGATTAGGCAGGGGTGCGGCTAGGCCTAGGGATGGGCCTTAGGGGCTGGCCTGCTGGGCTCTCTCCTCTCCATCTCTCTTATTTCTAAGCAGAAAACAAAAGTGGAGAAGAAAAGAAAGAGGGAGGGGTTAGGGAAAGAATTAGCGCATGCAGATAATATTCCCGGACTCGCAAAAATGTGTACGATCCAAGAAAAAATGGAGTGGGCATTTTTCAAAGTTTGAATTCAAACTCATTTGATTTAACATCAAATGGTTCGAATAGGAAGTGAGGGTTAGGGAGGTCCAAAAATGTTCGGATTTTTGGTGGAGCTCCGAAAAATGACGAAAGAATTACAGACAAAGTTCGAGGTCAAGAAGCGAGATAACAAAGGCATGGGGAAATTTTGCAAGTGTGTTTATGTGATTCCATAAGAATGGATTATTTATCATAGCTCCCTAATATTGGGAGGGTGTGTTATAAAGAAAACTCACCATGTGAATTCCCTTGGTTTAAATGGATCGAAGATCCATACGGTTTATTTGGTTGAGTTTTAAAATGGGTTGCCTGATGACATGATGCGATGCACATGATGCAATGATGAATAGAACAGACAAAACAAAACACACGACGAAACCCGGAAACCACGGAAGGCATCTGAAGCTTCGGTCTTTGGACGTCACAGGCGATGTGCTAAACTCACTAAAAACTCTCTCTTTAGTAGGAGACTCATAGCCGAATTATATCTGGTTTGAACTGGGGGCTGATGACGGGGAATTTCGCTTCCCACCGACCTCCAACTTAATAGCCCCTGTCGAAGATCTAACCGACATGCTCAACTACGACTCCGGAGAGATCGACGGAATGGACGACGATGCTGAAGAGGAGCAGGCCCGAAACACACCATTTACCGGGCGTTGTACGGCCACCTCCTCCTACGACGTGTACATGGTGGACACACCCAAAGAAATCAACGACGATGACAAAGAAGAACCAGTGGAAGATAAACCTGCTGAGATACAGCCAAAGCGCCAACGACAGTGGCGCCGCTCCAAATCACACCGTGAAAAAGACAGCAACACCGACACAGGAGAAAACAATACTCTAGACGATGCCGGAGGCAATGAAGACCCCATTCAGCCAACTTCCGAACAAGATGAACGGGAAGATGGGCGAGTCAGCCCTGATGAATAGGCCATACACGAAGACTCGGAGGACAGTAATTATCTTCCACTCTCCGAGGATGAGGTGAGCCTCGGCAATGAGGATTTCATCGTGCCTGAGGAACCTCTCGAGGAGGAGCGCTTTAAGCGCCGGCTAATAGCCACTGCCAGGAGCGTAAAAAAGAAGTAGCAACAGTTTCAGGCTGATCAAGATCTGCTTAATGATAGATGGACTAATGTCCTAATAGCCGAGGAATACGGCCTCGAGCGACCACTCAAAAGTTACCCCAAGCGCAAATTACTACCTCAATTCAATGACGAGGCACTGGAGCCCGTGCCATCAGCCCACAATGCGGCTGACCGACCACCACGTAGCTGGGACAAAGCGGCTACCCAGGCCGAACACCAGCCTGTACTACCTTGCTATAAAGGCAGGGGTAAAACAGCTCAGGCATATACATATGACCTGCAGCAGGACCTGAAGAATAAAGCAGGTTCGGCTAGATCGATCAACAGATCGCGGGGGCGCGCCCAGACGCGCGACGACGGCTATCAAGCCAAGCATGGCAAGCACAATTACGTCCGAGCCGAAAACCGCAGACAGACTCCACCCGAACTATGTCACAAACTGGCATGATATAGAGGCGTCGCACACCCTCTCTGCTTCACTGATGACATCATGGAACATGAATTCCCAGAAGGGTTCAAACTCGTGAATATCGAATCATATGATGGAACCACAGACCCCGCGGTATGGATTGAAGACTTCATTCTCCATATTCATATGGCCCATGGCGTTGATCTTCATGCCATCAAATACCTCCCCCTAAAACTCAAGGGGCCAGCCCGGCACTGGCTGAACAGCCTGCCCGAAAACTCCATTGGCAGTTGGGAGGACTTGGAAGAAGCCTTCCTTGACAACTTCCAAGGTACATATGTTCGACCTCCGCATGCCGACAACTTATGTCACATAATTCAACAGCCCGGAGAGTCAGTCGGGAAATTATGGACTAGGTTCCTAACTAAAAAGAACCAGATCGTCAACTGTCTGGATGCTGAAGCCCTAGCGGCCTTTAAACCTAGCACCCGGGACGAATGGCTCGCCTGACACCTCGGCCAAGAAAAGTCGAAGTCCATGGCAGCCCTCACGGCACTTATGACCCACTTTTGCGCGGGAGAAGATAGTTGGCTAGCCCGTAGCAATAACAATGCAAGCAAACCTGGCACTTCGGAAGCCAGAAATAGCAACGGAAAGCCCCGACGCAACAGGCACAAGCGTTGAAGCAACGGTGATAATACCGATGACATGGCGGTGAACGGCGGCTTCAGTGGCTCCAAGTCCGGACAGCGAAAGAAGCCATATAAAAGGAATAATCAAGGCCCTTCCAGCCTGGACAGCATACTCAATCGTTCATGTCAGATCCATGGCACCCCTGATAAACTAGCCAAGCATACTCACAAGAGTTGTTGGGTCTTCAAACAGGCCGACAAGTTAAATGCCGAAGACAAGGAGAAGGGGTCGCAAAGCGAGAATGACGGCAAGGAGACCCGTCCACCGAACACAGGGGGATAGAAGAAGTTTCCCCCTAAAATGAAAACGGTGAACATGATATATGCTACCCATATCCCCAAGAGGGAGCGCAAGCGTGCACTCAGGGGCGTCTATCCGATAGAGGCAGTCGCCCCAAAATTCAACCCATGGTCGTCATGCCTGATCACCTTTGATCGCAGGGACCATCTGACCAGTATCTGTCATGGCAGTTCAGCCGCACTGGTCCTCGACCCAATAATTGATGGATTCCACCTCACACGAGTCCTCATGGACGGTGGCAGCAGCCTAAACCTGCTCTATCAGGATACAGTGCGCAAAATGGGCATCGATCCATCAGGGATCAAGCCCACCAAATTTACCTTTAAAGGAGTTATACCAGGTGTAGAGGCCCACTGCTCGGGCTCAATCACATTGGAGGTCGTCTTCAGATCTCGGGACAACTTCTGAAGTGAAGAGTTAATCTTCGATATCGTCCCCTTCCGCAGCGGCCATCACGCACTGCTGGGACGAACCGTGTTTGCCCGATTCAACGCGGTGCCGCACTATGCTTATGTCAAGCTCAAGATGCCCGGACCACGCGGTGTCATAACAGTCAACGGAAACACAGAGCGCTCCCCCCGTACCGAGGAGCACAATGCTGCCCTAGCAGAGGTACAGAGCGTCCTTCACAAGAAGAACCTTAATTCGGCGGCCATGCTCCCGCACACTGTCAAACGAGTCCGGACTACTCTGCGGCAGGACAGTCTAGCTTGTCAAGAGCTCGATTAGCAATTCGACCTCCGTCTCAGTCCCGACCAAGTGGCGGCATACATACCATGCGTACATAACTATGCACTAAAAATACCATGGGCAGAGACGGAGGCATAACCATACCCTCGCGGCCCATCCGCCAGCGCCGCCGCTCGACCGCGCCAGCGCCTCGTCGACCCCCGCGCCGGTGCAACTCCGCCACCACCGCGCCGCTTCGGCTCACCGGCTCCGCCCCGCCGCCGCCACCCTTCGCCGCATCGCCGGCCGCCTCTTCGCCGCCGCCGCCTCGGCTCCGCCTCGCCGCGCCGCCCCGGATCCGCTCCTTCCCAACTCCGGTGAGCTTCCTCCACTCCGGCCGGCCATCTCCCTCCTCTCCGGCCACCCCCCCGCCAACCAAACGTCGTCCCGCGTCCCGATCCACTCCGTCCCGGTACCCCTTCATCCTGCGTTGACTTTCACGGAGGTGAAATTTCGTCTAAGTCCTTTCCCTGCAATATTTTCATGTCATGTTCATCGCATCATATCTCGGTGACCGTGACTCCGATTCATGCATATGATATGTCAAATTGTTTGCCTCGTTGAGCTCTCAATGTTAGAAGCATTTCCATGCATGATACTATACATTGTGATGCTATTTTCGTTGATGCAAGTGTGCTATAAAATGTTAGGAGCTGGTACTTATCAGATTATGGGGATTTGTCTTTTTTGTTGCATTTGATGTGTGCATCATATGCGCATGAGGTCTACATATGTTTTGAACTAAAGCATGCCATCTTTATAGAGGTGCTTGTCTTGTATTTTTATGATCTATGTGGTGACTAGCACAAGCATGCAAACTAGGCTCCGTGATGTTTCTGTTTTCAGGGACTTAGGATTTTGCTAAGTCCTTTTCCTGATGTTATTTTGATGCCATGGAAACTTGATGCTACATAGTGATCCATGCTTATTTTGAGATGCTTCATTAAGGATGTTTTGAACATGTGGTGATGCTCTATCCATCCATGCCCCTATTTGCAATGATGGAGTTGTCTAGCATGTCTTCTTCTTGCTCCACTTTTGCTATAAAATGTTCCTGGCAGATTGTTTACATGTTAATCAATTTTGCCATGGTTGTTGCTAGTGATCCATGCATCCTATGAACTTGCTCTTGCCATGGTTAGCTTCATGAAAATGTCATATTGCTATTGGTATGATTATATTTTCATGCAATGCTTTATGGTGAGTGGCATGAGCTTGCAAAGTTGCCTTCATAAATCTGTTTATGCCATGCTCTGTTTTTCTGCCAAGTCTGAAACTGTTAATAAAACTTGCTATGTTTACATGGGTGCCATCATATCTTCTGTGCCTTTTTGTCTCATGTCCAGTAAGGGACTTTTGTTCTATGCATTTGATGTCATGCGTTGTTTTGCTATGATATGTTCCTGTAGCATGTTGTTTGCTTGCTCTAAACATTGCTTTCTGATGCTGTTTATGCCATGTTAGTATTTTCACTAAGTCTGTGAGACTAATATCTTTTGCACTTTTGCCATGCTTGTTTGAACCTGTTCTAGTGTGTTTTAGCCATAGCTCAGTATTCATGTTTTGTCAAGAATCTCTTGTAAACCACTTCCATATGCTTTGTTGCTATGTTGGAGTGCAGTAGCTTAGTTTCTTGTTGCATTCTAAGTGCCATCGTGCTGTTAATCGCAATTTTGCACCATCCTTGTTTTGCTTGCCATTTGCAAACCGTGCATCCGTTTCCAGTGATCTTTATATCGATTTCAACCGAAATCATCTCATCTTTACAGCGGCATACTAGGTTTGCCAAGTTGATGCCTTGATCATTCTTTTCCTTCCGGAGCACGCATATGCATTGCATATCACATCTCGCATATCATGCCATGTATTGCATCATGTTGCTTGTGCATTGCACCGTGATTGATTGTTGGTCCTTTGCTTGTGTTCTTGCTTTGGGTAGAGCCGGGAGACGAGTATGTGACCGAGGAACCTGTTGAGTACGCTAACGAGGATCAAGCTTTCGACAACTATGAGAACTTTGCAGGCAAGATTACCATACCCTCGAAATCACTTCTATCTTTGCTTTGCTAGTTGTTCGTTCTATCGCTATGTCGCGCTACCTACCACTTGCTATATCATGCCTCCCACACTCACTACAACAAACCTGTTAATACATGAAGGATTTCCCATGACGTCTTAAGAATCCGTCATGAACTGGTCGTGTACAACCACCAAGCCCGCTGAAGCCCACACAAGCCCACCTGACCCATTCCATGTATAAAAGCTAACCCTAGGTCACTCCCTGCCCCAATCTCTTTATCCCTCCGCCGACGCCCATCATCTTCTCCCTCTCCCCGATCCCTTCGTCTCCCACCTCCGTCGTCCCCCTCACCCCACCACTCTGATAGTGTATCCTTCCTCCACCCCATCCCCACCTCCACGGCTGCATCCTCTTTCATCCCCGTCCTCTCTCATCCTCAATACCATGGCCTCGGTCTGCTTCTGCATATCTGGCTTGCGCAGATCCACACGGAGCTCAACCCCGACGTAGGCCTCGTCCGACCGGGGTGACCGTGGGGTGGCCGGTCTACCACAATTTCTCCCCAGAGGCCGCAGTGTACCCTAGTCGCCACTGGTTTGTGTTGTTGCTCCTGACCCTCCTTTTGGCTTGCTCGATACCATGGCCTCGTTGCTGCTGCGACGACGGTTCATTTTTCCTACACTAGTAGCCGTACCAGCCGTTCGTGGGCAAGGTTGGAAGGCTAAGGCTGGTGCATGGCCTCCATCTTCAGTCGATTTCCTAATCGTGACTACTGCCTTCTCCAAGTCGCAGGGTGTGTAGTATGTGCGTGCTGACATAGCGGCGGCAGTGGCAATCGAGTGCTCCAGCGTGTCTACAAGTGAGATGTGCGCGCAAGCAGCAGCTCGTGTGTTGTGTGTGCGTGCTTCCTCTCTGAATATTTTAGCACTGAATTTTCTTTGTATCTTGTACACTGCAGGGTATGAAGTAGAGATAAACTGCACATGTTCGTCAACTGGCTGCAAATGTGACGTTCTATCAAGATCTAATTCTGTTAGTTCTCTACCAAATCTAATTCAGTTTAGATTTTCTAACAGTTTGGTGTACCTCTGTTCTCTAAATCAATCAATATAATAAGTGTTCAATATGCATTGACTTTATTTTCTGTCAAAATACCGGTTTAGTGAATCAATGTAACCAAGGGTGGTGAATAATTTCATCAAATAGGTCTTGGAGACATCATTTCTGCTAATGTATTAATGTGACAACATGTTCTGTTTAGTGTTTTCTCCATAGACATTTCCCTTTTGTCCTTGTTGTCCCCTGTAGCTTGGTGAATATATATACCAGAATTAGTTTAATTTGTATCTAAGAAGAAAATTACATTATCTGTGGTATGAACTTCATTACTGCCTCGATGTCTTGTTCAAACCTAACTTTGTAATAGAGTTGTATAAATAATCATTTCATTTTCCCTTCTTCCATTGGTTTGCAAGCTACTAGTTTAATTGATGCTGAGTTTTTTCCCTTATTACAGCAGAGGTGATGGATCTGTACCACAGAATTGCAATCTCAAGGAGCAGTGGAAATGAAGATTGCATGCTTTTCTTTAAGATTACTAATAGATGGTATATTATTTTTGTTTATGATTTATGAGTGTATGATATGCTACAAGTGCATTTGTTCAGTCTCGAAATTTCAATGCTATTACAAGCATATTCTCTATTTCTCGGTATTATTCACACCATGTCACTGGTAAAAGTTTACTGGAAAGAAAAATTAATCAATGGTGTGCTACATTAAACTAAATTGTTATGTGTATGACCAGACTAAAGGAAAAAAGATATAGTTATATTACCTTGAATTATTTACTTTATACATTTTATATGAGGGCTCTTTACAGAAAGCAACTCAGGTTCATTTAGAAAATCATGTCAATATATTTTTTGCATATCATTAACAATGTTTACATTGTCAATAATGTTTACATTGTTAACATTATATAAGTTTAGTCGGTTCATTGTCATGTACCCTTTTTATAAAACTTTTCCTTTTATACATTTTATTGTAAAGACAATAATAAGGAAGTGGCATGTATAAAATATCATGTGCCAATGCTACAACATCAAAATTTCAAACAATTGAGGCTCAAAGTCTAGAGACAATAGGTTTCATAATTTATTGTCCCTAAGTAAAGGTTGACTACGGAAAATATGTAGTCGAATTAGGAGAGTTAGAAAAGCACGCTAACCATATGTTCCGTATATATGTTATGATACGTCTGCTCTGTCTCAACTCTTTATGTTATTTCATGTCAATTCAACACTAGCAGCCCTTTGTGATTTTTGAACTTTGAGGGTATGAACTGACTTTTTTGGATCAAGATAATTGTGTGACTTGTATCCCATCTCATATTCAAGTGCGGGCTAAGAAAATATGCACTTTGTATGCCATGAAGTCTAATCAGTAAATGGGAGAATGCATGCTTTTTTTCTTCCAACATATGTTATTGTTCTTCATAATTCCTGGGTGTGTTTAATTTAGATGTAAAGGTTACAGTCTGAAAGCATCAAACTAAATCTGAACCATTTGGTTCAGCTTTGTTCTGAAGTGCTTAACTGAAGTTTTTTTATGCTCGCGAATAGTTGGCCTTTGTAAAAGTTATACTGTTAACATAATAAGATAACTAAGTGGATCATTTAAGTGCCTATAATGGTCTCCTTCCGGTGTTTTTACTTATGCAAAAAGCATGTTTTTTGAAAGAATTAGCTTTAATTGATGAACAAAGTATAGTACATTTTTAAAACTTGTATCTGGTATGATTTTTTTAGTTTGTGTTGCCCACATTTTCGTGGCACCTTAGTATAGTAGTGGTGTCTAATTAGATGATTACTTGGAAAACCAACCAATGTAATTACTCTAGATTCACTTTGGAGTTGGCTGTTATAAATTATTATAATTATAATTTTTTATTTGTTTTGGATTCTATGCAGGTTTGGCAGCTCGTCCGTGTTAGTGGAGATTGAAGTTTTTTAGCAGGAATTACTTGGATCCGTATAACTTCCCGAAAGCAGTGGCTTAGTGTTGGAGATTAAAATCAGCTAGTAGTGCATTTTTTCATGGAAGTCATGTGTCTTATAGAGCTTTCTAGATATACTTGTGAGGTTTTCATATAAAGCTCTGTTTTTTGAAATCAGACCAGATGTTCTTTGTATTGTCATGTGAACAGATGCTATTTTCTGAATGAATATAGTTTGGTTGTCATGTTGTAAAGAGTGCTACATCGAGAAAATATGATGTACTAAAAAAGGGGCTAATGGGTTGGACTAAAAAACAGGTTGGCTAATGCACATGAACAAAATAAACAGCTAATTGGTTGGATTGGAATGAAATTATTGGGCCAAAATCCAAATCCTAATTGGGCTGGTTACCACATGGGCCACGTTGGCCTCCATGTCAGATCCACGTAGATGCCACGTCGCTTCCACGTCATGTAAATCGGTGACAGTTAGTTCCGTCATAGCCTAGTTTGGGCTTGGCGGGCCTAGGGCAAATCCATGACAGACAAGAACTGTCAAGGAAGGGAAGATGTCAAATTATGACGTGATATACATGACGGATTCCAGATTCGTCATGGACAGGCACACATGACAGTTTTGGGCTGATTGGTGACAGACAAGGACCGTCATGTATTAACAAATTTCTTGTAGTGACTGCCATGTCAAGCATCTAACCCACCTTCCTAGCAAACCGTTGTCTGGCTATGTTACCGCTTTTGCTCAGCCCCACTTATAGCTTTGCTAGTTGTAGGTGAAGATGAAGCTTGTTCCATGTTGGGATATTATTATACTATCTTATTTACTTTAATGCATCTATATACTTGGTAAAAGGTGGAAGGCTCAACCTTATGCTTGGTGTTTTGTTCCACTCTTGCCGCCCTAGTTTCCGTCATACCGGTGTTATGTTCCTTGATTTTGCGTTCCTTATGCGGTTGGGTGTTATGGGAACCCCTTGACAGTTCGCCTTGAATAAAACTCCTCCAGCAAGGGCCAACCTTGGTTTTACCATTTTCCTACTTACCACCATATACCTTTCCCTTGGGTTCTACAGACTCAAGGGTCATCTTTATTTTAGACCCCCCCGGGCCAGTGCTCCTCTGAGTGTTGGTCTGAAATGAGCTGCCTGCGGGGCCACCTTGAGGAAACTTGAGGATTGGTTTTAATCATAGCTAGTCTCATCTGGTGTGCCCTGAGAACGAGATACATGCGACTCCTATCGGGATTTGTCGGCACATCGGGCGGCTTTGCTAGTTATTTTTACCATTGTCAAAATGTCTTGTAACCGGGATTCCGAGATTGATCGGGTCTTCCCGGGAGAAGGAATATCCTTCGTTGACCATGAGAGCTTGTGATGGGCAAAGTTGGGACATCCCTGCAGGGTATAAACTTTCGAGAGCCGTGCGCGCGGTTATGTGGTAGATGGGAATTTGTTAATATTCGGTTGTAGAGAACTTGACACCTAACTTAATTAAAATGAATCAACCGCGTGTGTAGCCGTGATGGTCTCTTTTCGGCGGAGTCTGGGAAGTGAACACGGCCTTGTGTTATGCTTGAACGTAAGTAGTTTCAGGATCACTTCTTGATCACTTCTAGGTTCTCGATCGTTGTGTTGCTTCTCTTCTCGCTCTCATTTGCGTATGCTAGCCACCATATATGCTAGTGCTTGCTGCAGCTCCACCTCACTACCCTTTCCTACCCATAAGCTTAAATAGTTTTGATCTCACGATTGTGAGATTGCTGAGTCCCCGTGACTCAGGATACTTCCAAACAGTTGCAGGTGCCGAGGATACTAGTGCAAGCGATGCTACCGGACTCAAGTGGGAGTTCGATGAGGATTCGGGCATGTACTATGTTTCTTTTCCTGATGACCAGTAGTGGAGCCCAGTTGGGACGATTGGGGATCTAGCATTTGGGGTTGTCTTCCTTTATTTTGGTTCCGTAGTCGGACCTTTGATTGTACCTTGGATGATGTATGGATTATTTTATGTATTGTGTGAAGTGGCGATTGTAAGCCAACTCTTTATCCCTTTCTTATTCAGTACATGGGATGTTTGAAGATTACCCCTCTTGCGACAAGCCTACCATGCGTCTATGCCTCTAAGTCGTGCCCCGACACGTGGGAGATATAGCCACATTGTGGGTGTAACATGTTCCTCGACGATGGAAGCACTTTGCAGCGTTTCCAGCAGAGTATCCGGTGCCTCTGGTTGGACAGAGGTCACCAGCGGAATAGGCATACCTCCTTCTTTTGAAGGAGGCTGCTTGCCGGACTCTGGAGCCATATAGGTCTCCGGAGCCATAGCCGGCTGGGGGCCGAATTGGACATGGCCCCCATCACCAGTCTCCATGGGGATCTGCTCCCCCATGTGTCCGGCAGCCGAGGTCTCGCCCTCTGGCCCTGCCGTGACGGCCTCCTGCGTCTCTCCCTGGCCTGGGATCCTTCGGGAGAACACCTGTGTCATCAATTGCCCTGGGAGAGGAGGCCGCCGGAAGGGACCCGCTGTCCATCACCTTCGGGTCAAGTGAGTTCCCCAAAGTCGAGGATCGCTCGAGGGCAGAACGAGCCGGACTGCAAATGGATGATTCAACATGTTAGAACTATGAATTAAAAGAGGCTGATATATAAATGCGTCGGGGTCTTTAAATACTCACGAGTCGGCCAGGGGCTTGTCTCGGGGGCGCCGTTCTGGGCTGCTACCGATGCCCCACGCGGAGTTATATGCAAGGGAGACCTTTGAGGGAGTCCAGGACTAAGGGGTCCTCGGGCGTCCGGCCTGTTATCCATGGGCCGGACTGATGGGCTGTGAAGACATGAAGGCCGAAGACTGCATCGTGTCCGGATTGGGCTCTACT
The DNA here is from genome assembly GCF_018294505.1 of Triticum aestivum. Taxonomy (NCBI): domain Eukaryota; kingdom Viridiplantae; phylum Streptophyta; class Magnoliopsida; order Poales; family Poaceae; genus Triticum; species Triticum aestivum. Next base: position 293,871,540 of record NC_057803.1, on the reverse strand, counting down.
TGGCGTGGAAGGCAAGCTTGGCGACTGAAGATTCCTTCTTATGTAACCGACTCCATGTAAACCCTAGATTCCCTCGGTGTCTATATAAACCGAGGGGGATAGTCCGGAAAGGACACCACATATACTCATTACCATACCCCACATAGGCTAGACTTCTAGGGTTTAGCCATTACGATCTCGTGGTAGCTCAACTCTTGTAATACTCATATTCATCAAGATCAATCAAGCAGGAAGTAGGATATTACCTCCATAGAGAGGGCCCGAACCTGGGTAAACATCGTGTTCCCCGTCTCCTGTTACCATCGATCCTAGACGCATAGTTCGGGACCCCCTACCCGAGATCCGCCAGTTTTGACACCGACATTAGTGCTTTCATTGAGAGTTCCACTTTGCCGTCGATGAAAGGCTTGATGGCTCGCCTTGTCATTAAAGACAACATTACCGCAAGGGTAGTTTTGGCCTCGAGCCAAACTCTCTGGCTGTGTGACTTTACTATGATCACTCGTTCGGCTGCGAAGCCAACGATGACCTCTCGGGCCAACAAAAATCCCCTTCGCATCGACTCCGAGCACTCCAAGTAGATGGATCCGGTTGAGTTTTCATCCTTAAACGAGCTCCTAGATCGCATCGCCGCTTTGAGAATCGTCACAGATTACGATCAGATCTGGCCTAAAACGGATCAGGGAGAAACCGAAACTCCACCGGTCACCCACTAGATCGCGGCAGTCCTGGAGCAGGACGGCGAGTCTTCTTCTATATTTAAGATGGACTTTTTTCGGGTCGCCGTTCATGAAGAGCTGGATACTCACCTGCGAAAGGACGCAACCAGCCCTCCGAACATAGCATCAGACGACGGTTCCAAACAATCAGAAGATATTCCGGAACCCGGAATGTCTAGTCCGGAAGGTCATCGGACTCCGTACAACTGGTAAGGTCGGGGTTCGGATTTAATTCCGCCCACCCACACGGACATAGAGGCTCTCATGAGCATAAAATAGCAATCTCAGGAGAAGGTCCACCACTTTTGGGCCAGATTCCTCCTTGTCAAGGACAAAGTAAAAGATTGCCGTGACGAGGACGCAATATCAGCGTTCTAGAAAAACTATGCGGACGAAGGAATCCTCAACGCCATCAATCGCCACCTCATACTAAAATTTGCTGACTTAGCAACCATCATAGAAAAATACTACGCGATGGAAAGCGCTTGGGAAATTCGAGCAGCTCGCTGGGAACCACCTACCCCAACCCAACTTCCCCTACCAGCGAAAAGGGCGTACCCTCATGGCACGCCCAATCCAACAGTCAAAACACAAAGCCACTATACGGCACGGCACTGTTCTGGAAGTGTGGCTTGATGGCCCATGCAAAATACATACAACAACACATACCGTGGCAACCCACAACCTTAGAGCATGTTGGATACTACGACAGGTAGCCAAGAGCGGCGAGGACATCCTTATCAAGGATGCCCCAGAACAACACCCCCAGAAGACGACAACCCAAGAGTATTGACAGTCTTCGAGACATTCGCTTCAAATAACAAGCGCAAAAGGGCACTTCGCGATCTCAACGAAGTCTGCCAAATCGATGTAATAAACCCATGGAATGACACGGCTGTAACATTCAACACTGGTGACGAACCAAAGTACAGAACAGTACGAGCACCAGCCACGTTAGTCCTTAGCCCCGTCGTGGATGGGTTTCGACTCACCAAGGTCCTCATGGATGGCGGCAGCGGATTAAATCTCATTTATGAGGACACACTCCATAAAATGGAACTAGACAGGAGCCGCATCAAACAAAGTTACACAACCTTCCGGGGAATTTTTCCTAGTCGGGAGGCGCAGTGCACGGGCGAAATCACACTTGACGTGGTATTCGGATCGCCGGAGAACTATTGGTCCTAAGAAATAACCTTCCAAGTAGCCCCTTTCAGCGGCGGATATCACGCCCTGTTGGGGCGGGATGCTTTTAGATGCTTCCAAGCTATACCTCACTACAAATATATGAAGCTCAAAATGCCCGGACCAAACGGTATAATCACTCTCGTCAGTGATCCGGACATAACACTCCGCGCTGAAAAAAAACCGCATCCCTGGCCCTGGAGGTGCTATCCAAAGCCCTCATGGCCGAAGAATTAACCGCACTGCACTCCACAATGGACAGGGACGATGTGATCCTCGACAAATGCCCCAAATCCACCTCGTTCAAACCGGCAGAAGAAATAACCAAATTCCAGGTCCACCTAACGGACCCCAAGAAGACAACATCCATCGGAGCTCAGCTGAACCCAACAGTTGACGCCGCACTATGAGAATTCCTGCGCGAAAACTGGGACATATTTGCCTGGCACCCTTCGGATATGCCAGGGATCCCACCCAAGTTGGCCGAACATAGCCTCAACATATTAAAGGGATTTAAACCAGTCAAGCAAACACTCCGGCGCTTTTTCGAACCTAAGCAACAAGGCATGGGGGAGGAGCTGGCCAAGCTCATCGAGGCCGAACTCATTAGAGAAATCAAGCATCGGGACTGGCTGGCAAACCTGGTAATGGTAACAAAGAAAGATAAATCCTGGCGCCTATGTGTCGATTTCAAGGATCTCAACAAGGCCTGCCCTAAGGACCCTTTAACCCTTCCCCGCGTTGATCAAATCATTGACGCCACCGCAGGACACGACTCACTGTGTTTCCTCGATGCATACTCCGGATACCATCAAATCAAAATGAGGGAATCCGATCAAGCGGCAACAACATTTATTACCCCATACGGGCCATTCTGCTTCAATACCACGCCCTTTGGGCTCAAGAATGCCGGCGCCACATATCAACGCATGATCCAAACATGCCTGGAGAAATAGATTGGCAAAATAGTAGAAGCTTATGTTGATGACGTTGTCATCAAAACCAGGCACGTGGAAACACTAATAGACGACTTACGTCTTACATTCGACAACCTCAGGGCGTATGAGATCAAGCTCAACCCAGAAAAGTGTGTCTTCAGCATCCCAGCTGGAAAACTGCTGGGCTTCATCGTCTCCAATAGGGGAATCAAAGAAAACCCAGCCAAAATCCGAGCTTTGTCACAATTGGCTAAGCCAACAGACCTTAAACAAGTACAAAAACTTGCAGGTTGCGTGGCAGCTCTAAGCCGCTTTATCTCCAGATTAGGAGAAAAGGCACTGCCACTCTATCGCCTTCTATGGCGAACCAACCACTTCGAGTGGACGGATGCGGCAACAGCCAGAATGGAAGAAATAAAAACCCTTCTTGCGAGCAATCCAATCCTGGCCGCACCAAACACCGGTGAAACGATGTTATTATACATATCGGCAACACATCAGGTCGTGAGCGCCGTACTCTTCGTTGAACGAGAATAGGACAGACACAAATTCCCTCTTCAGAAGCCAGTATACTAAGTATCTACTGTCCTTACACCATGAAAATCCCGGTACCCTCATTATCAAAAAATAGCATACGTGGTCTTCATGGCATCCCGAAGGCTCCGTCACTACTTCCAGGAGTGTTCGATCACTGTTGCCTCCGAAGTACCACTCAATGACATTATAAACAACCGCTATGCTATGGGCCAGTTTGCCAAATGGGCCATTGAGCTCCTGCCATTTGACATTATATATAAACTAGGTCGAGCTATCAAATCCCAAGTACTGGCCGACTTCATCGCCGAATGGACAGAGGCCGAACTCCCTAAAGAGTACGGCACATACTCCAATTGGGTCATGCACTTTAACGGCTCCAAAATGCTGGCAGGGTTAGGAGTGTGTGTCGTTTTAACGTCCCCTACCGAAGACATCGTCCAGTACGTTCTCCAAATACTATACACAGACACCAATAATGCAGCCGAATACGAGGCCTTATTGCATGGTCTCCGGCTGGGTGTCTCCATGGGCATACAACGCCTAGAAGTGCGTGGGGACTCAAACCTTGCAATATCTCAAATAAATGGAGATTTCGACGCTAAAGATCCAAAGATGGCAGTGTATCGTAACGCAGTCAAAAAAATGGCCGCCCGGTTCGAGGGGCTCGAGTTCCATCATGTGGCTCGAGGAAGTAATCAAGCGGCGGATGTTCTTGCTCGTATTGGCGCTAAGCGCGACCCCGTCCCACCTAATATCTTCCTGGTAAGGCTCTTTAAGCCATCCGTGGTGTGGCAGGGGGAAAACGGCAATACTAGTCCAGACCAAAACATAACCCCAGATCCCGGAAACACCGACATAACACTGTTGGCGCATCTCATCATGGCAGTCATTGCCCCATGGACTGAACCCTTCCTGTCCTACCTTAATAGGAAGGAGCTTCCTGAGGACCAGAATGAGGCCCGCTGCATTATCCGGCGCTCAAAGGCCTACAAGGTTCATGAGGGAGAACTCTACAAGAAAAGCGCCACCAGAGTCCTTCAACGATGTATATCCGAGGAAGAGGGGCGGCAGCTCTTGGCTGAAATTCATGCCAGACTCGGCGGCCACCACGCCACAGATCGGGCCCTTGTTAGCAAGGCCTTCCGTATAGGGTTTTATTGGCCGACGTCCCGAGCGGATGCACATGATCTTGTCCAATGTTGCGTCGGATGCCAACTCTTTGCCAATCAAAGCCATAAGCCCCCCACTTCCCTACAAACAATACCCATCACTTGGCCTTTTGTAGTCTGGGGACTCGACATGGTTGGACCCCTTAAAGGGGGAAGCCACAACAAAAAAAATCTGCTGGTTATGGTGGACAAATTCACTAAGTGGATAGAGGCTAAACTGGTCAAAACGGTTGAGTCCAGCCCGGTAATAGACTTCATATCCGATGTTGTGCACCGTTATTGTGTTCCACACAACATCATCACTGACAACGGCTCCAATTTTATACCGATGAGGTAAAAACCTGGTGTACTAATCTGGGCATTAAACTAGATTACGCCTCCGTCTACCACCAACAAACCAACGGTCAAGTCAAACGCACCAACGGTCTTATTATGAGCGGTATCAAGCCTAGACTAGTGTGGTCTTTGAAAGAATCAGACAAACACTAGGTTGAGGAGCTCGACACCATACTTTGGGGCCTACGGACCATGCCCAATCGTACTACCGGGTACACACCTTTCTTCATGGTGTATGGTGCAGAGGCCATATTGCCCTGCGATATTATTCACGACTCACCTAGAGTGCGTATGTACGAAGAGAGAGAAGCCGAGCTCGATCGGCAGGACAACCTAGATGCCCTGGAGGAGGAACGCGATGTCACAAAAGCCCGCTCAGCAGTTTACCAACAACAGGCTCGAAGATATCAAAGTAGAGAAGTACGGGCCAAGACTTACAATGTTGGCGAACTCGTTCTATGCCTCCCAGAGAAGAAAAAGGACAAACTCAAGCCCAAATGGGAGGGTCCCTTCATAATTGACGAAGTTCTCACCGGAGGAGCGTACCGTCTTCGCGATGCATCAGACAATCGCCTCGAGCCGAACCCCTGGAACGCAGCCAGACTCCGGAGATTCTACGCCTAGCGCTAAACCCCTTGTTCGTCTCCTCCTCCCCTGTAGTTTCCATTATTTTTTCTCTCTTTTCTGATCACTTTCTGCTTTCTCGCTTTAAAGCTTTGGTGCGGCTAGACCGCACACCAACGGCACATACATATTTAAACATGTACGCCACTAGTACCTGGGGGCTTCTCGGACAGAAGTTCTTGTCATTCCTTGAGCATCAAGCTCCTCACATATGAGTTTTTCGATATGTACCTTTTCTTTGCCATTATATGCATCGATATGACTTAAGTATTGGCCAAGCTGGGTTGCCTGGCTCCTGTGATTATGCCCTACATTCCCGTTAGTTCGGCTAGGGCATAAAGGGAGCACCTATGCAGTTGTTACTGCCGGGTCATCCAGATGTGTACCTTAGACTGGGTGAAGCCGAAAGCTAGCATTCTTAAGGGAATATTCGGTCGGTGAATTAATGATGTTTTTTAAAAACTCACTCCATTGTGCACCCCCAGAAGTTATACAAACCATGGTGCTCACACCACAATTCCGACATGCGCATTAAATGCATGCACACCTATGGAAAGGAACCCTTAACAGAACTATTCTCTATGGAAGATGTTTCTTACAATATCAATGTAATATAACATAGCTAGCCAGATACAACTTGTCTGTTCAAGCAACTATGACCCCTACGCCTAGTTTTCCAGGCATAACCCGGCCTATTCGGCTGCGATGGTATTCGGAAACACTCCGCACCTTCGGGACCGGAGGACGAAGCGAAAAGGTCTGCCATGACAAATGATATACAATTCGGCTAGATGAGTAAAGTACACAGTAACTTGGACTAGAAAACCTCCTCTTCTACACCTTCCAACAGGCAGTCTAACTTACAATCCTGTTGGGAATATTTGGCGGCCACCTCTACTTGGTCATACACTAAACTAACGGGAATTTCTTCCCGATTCGACCCTAGTGGTCTGACACGAGCCTTGTGATTAGGATCCATCTTGGTATATCGCGTCTTCACCATGGCCCAGGCCACTCGCACACCCTCTCGGCATGCCGATATCTTCCACAGCCGGATATGCCGGCGCGCTCCCTTGAACAGCTCTACCAGCTTCTCCATGCTCCCTGGAGGGGGGTCGGATGGCCATAAAGCCTTGGCTACACTCCGCATCGCCTACCGAGCTAGCTCGTGCAACTGCCACAGCCCTTTCAGAAGATCACTCGATGATCCGGACACCTCCTCTTTGGGGCGGTTCGTCAAGACACCTGCAATTACAACTATATCAGCTATCGTTACCTCCAAAACTGTTATAAAACAAAAGTGGCCACATACTGAATATGCCGCCTCGCAGCTTCTTGTTCTCCTTCACAGAGTGAGATAGCTGAGCTCGCACATCTTTCAGTTATTCACCCTATTTGGAGTTCGAGTCCTGGAGTTTCTTTTTCTCTTGAACGACTTTTGTCAATACACGCTCGCCCGCCGCTACTAGCTTTTTGGCTTTGTGTTCTTCGCCTTGAGTGGCGTCTAGCTGCTCTCGTACTTGGTCTAACGGCCGAACACAAATATTAGCACCCAGATTCGCACTATCGGTGTATCATTATGAATTTTCGATAGAAGGAAATTTTACCGGGAGATGCCTTGTATTCTCCAGTTCGACATTGGTAGCAAGCAGCCGGCGCTGACACTTTTCCAGCTCCTGAACTTGCTGGGTGTTCTTCTCCGTAAGCACCTGGTCATACATTGATCCTTAAATCAGTTGTTTCAACTCCTTTAAGTCTCGGGGGCTACTGGCATATGGTTATCGTAGTCAGACAAAATAAATATACCTGCACATCTTTCAAATGTTGCTTTGTGGCCCTGTTAATCTCATCTCGAGCAGCTCGAATGTACGCATCGACCGAGTTGAGGCATTAAACGACTCTTCTGAAAGCCATGGTCTTGTAAAATGGCCCGGCGGCGCCGATGATTCATCACACTCTCCACTTCTGAGTTGGTGACGTATACATCATCCGAGTCCTAGGCCGAAGGATAGTCCGGCTGCGCCTCCGCATCAACCCCCATCTTCATGGCAGGATTTGAATCCTGGCTGCGGGAAGGACGGCCGCTCGAACCTCTGGATACGGTCCGGGGCATCTTTCTTCTGACACATGGATAACAGGAATGTCACGGGTGGATGTGACTGCTCAGGTGCAGGTTGGTGAATTCATACCTCTTCGATGACGGCACGGCCGTATCTTCGTTTGCTTTCCTCTTGGAAGGCTCGCCCGGAGTGGGGGACGCTCTCTTCGGAGATACCCTTGGTGTAGTACGGCGCGTCGAACCCTTCCCCTTTTGATCAAAAGACAGTGAGGTGGGTTAGAAGGAAGGAGAGATCTCTTTCGAATAAGGGGTGTTCGGGTCACTTACGTGTGAAGCTGGAAGAAGACTGGGGTAATCAGCGATGATGGCCACTTCTGTACCATCGTAGCTCATCTGGTAAAACACCCCCTCCGCAAGCACCACAAATATGTCCGGATCCTCTTCGAACCCGGGATTGAGCTCTCGGTTGTGGTCCTCCAGCTGTGGGGCGGGACTATAAAATCCCTTGGTGACCTTTCGCCAGTGCTGTCATAAGAAAACAAGCTATAAGTTTCTGAAAGGCAATTTGGAGATGGAAGGAGTAAACACAGAGGGGTCAGGCCTTACCCAGCTGAGAGGATTATACATAGAATACCCGTCCCTAAATTTAATGTGGAGAAATTCCTTTTCCTCGCCTTTGAACAATTCGGCTAATATCTTAGCCAAAGCGGCAGGGGTATCCGGACCTTTCTGGCCGTAGCGAGAGGCGTCGTCCTCCCCATTGTAGTGCCACGTTGGAAGCCCTCTGTATTGGAGCGGATGAACCCCTCGCACTATGGAAATCGCCATAACCTCAATTACTGTAAGTCCGGACTGAGTGAGCTCTTTTATCTTGCCCATCAGCTGACAAACCTCCGCGCCATCTTCCTCTTCAAGACTCCGGGGACGCCAAGTGTGGCGTTTCTGTAGCGGGACGCACGCAAATTCAGGAAGACCCTTTCGAATCAGGTCGGGAAGCGCAACATCCTCTATATAAAACCATTCGGAGGGACATTCATCGGGTGCCTTCCTTGGTGTGCCAGATGGATATCCGGTATCGGCAACGCAACATACTTCAGCTCCGCCCGCTTCAAATATTGACCCTTCGTGATTGCGCGGGACGAGACAGAACAACTTCCTCCACAATTCGAAATAAGCCTCAACGCCCAGGAAAAGTTCACATAAAGCGACGTAACCTGCAATATGCAGAATAGAGGCTGGAGTGAAGTTGTGTAGCTGGAGGCCATAGTATTCCAGAAGCCCTCGGAGGAACGGATGGATTGGAAATCCAACGTCTCTTAGCAGGTAGGGGACAAAACACACTCGCTCTCCCCCGGACGGATTGGGTAAGTCCTCTGCCTGAGTCCCCTCATTGAAGAAAGCTAGCCCCGATCGAACAAGGACTAGATCTGCATGGGGAAGGAATCCCTGCGTTTGCAACTTCATTAATCGGCTATGAGACACGGAACACCTCTCCCAATCGCCTTTCTCTTGGCCGGGACGAGTGGAGGAGCTGGGAGCACTAGCCATGCTGGAATGGTTTCTCCTAAGCTGTCTCGGGGGATTTCTTCTGCGTAGCGCTAAATAGATCTGAAACCAATCTCTTTAAGTAGGCATTCTTCCTCGCATGGATGGGGTGTTATTAGCAAAAATACCCTGACTTTCCACATTCACTCGACACGTGGAGGACAAAGATTATTCAATGTGCAGAAGGCATGGAGGCGACATTAGATCAATGGCCGAATACATTACTTGGAGATCATTGAAGGGGGAACCCGCCTTGCAATGTCAAAGACAATATGTGTGTCGACCACCTCGTTATTGAAGACTGGTTCGGGGGCTACTGAGGGAGTCCTGGACTAAGGGGTCCTCGGTCGTCCGGCCTGTTATCCATGGGCCGGACTAATGGGCTGTGAAGACATGAAGGCCGAAGACTACACCGTGTCCGGATTGGGCTCTACTTGGCGTGGAAGGCAAGCTTGGCGACCGAAGATTCCTTCTTATGCGACCGACTCCATGTAAACCCTAGATTCCCTCAGTGTCTATATAAACCGAGGGGATAGTCTGGAAAGGACACCACATATACTCAATACCATACCCACATGGGCTAGACTTCTAGGGTTTAGCCATTACGATCTCGTGGTAGATCAACTCTTGTAATACTCATATTCATCAAGATCAATCAAGCAGGAAGTAGGGTATTACCTCCATAGAGAGGGCCCGAACCTAGGTAAACATCGTGTCCCCTGTCTCCTGTTACCGCCGATCCTAGACGCACAGTTCAGGACCCCCTACCCGAGATCCGCCGGTTTTGACACCGACAACCTTCCCCTTCTTGGACGCCTCCGCCTCTATATCTGTGGAGGCCGCCTTCTTCTTTCCCCCTCGGGGATGGGGGAGTTGCTTTCTTCTTCCTCTTCCTCCTCCTCGTCATCTTCGGCGACGGAGGAGTGAATTTCGGCGTCTTCAAATGCCATGTCCGAAGTACCCTTGGGACGGAGGCCTCCTCTGGTCCCCTTGGCCTTCTTCTTGGTCTTCTTCTCCGGTGCCACATAGAGCCCCGGAACCAGCATCTTCGTCAAAAGCGGGATGGCTAGTTCCTCGGGTAGTGGAGCCGAACACCGAATCCGCTCTGCCTTCTTTGTCCAACCCTGAAGAAGCAAATAGTGAAGTTAGGACATCCTCCTTGAGCAAGCAAGAAAGGGATACACCTTGAAGCATGGAAAACTTACCGAACTAGGGGGATGGGCCAGATCGTGCCCGCGGTCCTCGGTTGTCTCCGGCCACGTCTCGTTGGCCTTGAAGAGCACCTTCCAGATATCTTCGTGCGTAGTTCCGAAGAATTGTCGCAAGGTCTTGTGCTCGTCCGGACCGAACTCCCATAGATGGCAAGCCCGGTTCTGGCATGGAAGGATCCGGCGAATTAGCATCACCTGAATCACATGGACAAGCTTGACGTTCTTGTCCATCATGCTCCTGATGTGTGTGTGAAGCCCTGTCAGCTCGTCTGACGAAGACCAATCCAGGCCCTCCTCTTGCCAGGAGGTAATCCGCATTGGGGCCCCGAATTTGAATTCGGGAGCCGCGACCCAGGCAGCGTCGCGGGGCTCTGTGACATAGAACCACAGCTTCTGCCACCCCTTGACGGTCTCCAAGAAGGTGCCTTTGGGCCACGGGACATTTGACATTTTGCTCACCATGGCGCCTCCGCACTCTGCGTGTTGGCCGCCCACCACCTTCGGTTTTACATTGAAGGTCTTCAACCATAATCTGAAGTGGGGTGGGATGCGGAGGAAAGCCTCACACACGACAATAAATGCCAATATATTGAGGAAGGAGTTGGGGGCCAGATCGTGGAAATCCAGCCCGTAGTAGATCATGAGTCCGTGGACGAATGGGTGGAGAGTAAATCCCAGCCCGTGGACGAAGTGAGGGATGAACAAGACCCTCTCATGGGGCTCCGGAGTGGGGATGATCTGTCCCTTAGTAGGAAGCCGATGGGCGATTTCCTTGGCCAAATATCCAGCCTCCCGAAGTTGGACGATATCCTTCTCCTTGACGGTGGAGGCCATCCACTTGCCCTGCGCTCCAGACATGGTTGGAGTGCTTTCTTGAGGCGGAAAGGATGAGAACTTGGGCGATGGAGCTCGAGAGTGGGTAGGTGGGAAGATAGAAGGAGTGGGTGAAAGATGTGAAACCTTATCTCCTTATAAAGGCAGTGAATATCAAGAACCTCCCCACTCGCCATAAAGGCTGATGGCACATTTGGATTACCCATACCCATATTGATGAGAATCTCGCAATAGGGGGATACGATCTCTGCTTTGACAAGACGTGCCAATAAAGCCGCGTCTCGAAATATGGAGCGGAAAGCCAAAAAACGGTTCGAAATAATGATCGGGTGGCGATGTAGTATCACATCGCAAAAAGTTGTTAGCAGATTGGACTCGTGAAATATTATACTCTCTGCGGTGGTGTACGGAACTTGTTTTGTAGAGCCGGACACGTTCCTTGTGTTCGAAGGCTATTTTGGAGCATTTGGGGGAGGAACCCGCCTTGCAATGCCGAAGACAATCTGCGCGCCGGACACCTCATCATTGAAGCCTAGTTCAGGGGCTACTGAGGGAGTCCTGGACTAAGGGGTCCTCGGGCGTCCGACCTGTTGGACATGGGCCGGACTGATGGGCTATGAATATACAAGACCGAAGACTCTCACCCGTGTCCGGATGGGACTCTCCTTGGCATGGATGGCAAGCTTGGCGTTCGGATATGAAGATTCCTTTCTCTATAACTGACCTTGTATAACCCTAGTCCCCTCCGGTGTCTATATAAACCGAAGGGTTTAGTCCGTAGGGACAATCATAATCACATAGGCTAGACTTTTATGGTTTTAACCATTACGATCTCAAGGTAGATCAACTCTTGTAATACTCATATTCATCAAGATTAATCAAGCAGGAAGTAGGGTATTACCTCCATAGAGAGGGCCCGAACCAGGTAAACATCGTGTCCCCTATCTCCAGTTACCATCAACCTTAGACGCACAGTTCGGGACCCGCTACCCGAGATCCACCGATTTTAACACCGACACCCAGGTACGGGCACAACGGGGGGGGGGGGGGGGGGGGGGGGGGGGGTCTCCGGCGCGCAGGGGATGGGGTGCAGGGCCTGTCTGCCCTGGCACTGGGGGTGTTGGGTGTGTGGCGGCGCTGGGAGTGCGAGGGCGGGAGATGGGGATCGTGGGGGCAACCAGGGGGTAGTGGGCTAGGGTTGCGGGATGGGGGTTATGCAAGGGCGCGGTTGGGCCAGCCTAGTGGCCTGGTGCCCTGCTGGGCCAGGCCCAGTTCAGGGCGGGGCGTTGGTTTCTCCTTTTTTCTTTTTTTCTTTTTACGTTTATTAGTCTTCTAATTTATTTTTAATTAATTAAAAATATAATAAAACAGTTTCTACATTAGTATAACTAATTATACTACTGCAATATATAATATGGCACTAAATAAATTAGTTGTTTACTCTATAATTTATAAAAGGTATTTAATAAATTGTTATAGACATTGTTTTTATTTATTTTAGAGCATTTAAACACTTTATAAAAATGTGTTGTCTCCACCGTTATTACTTATGAATTATGTGACTCGACCCGAACATTTTAGTTTTAATGTTTGAAAACTTTTATTTTTTGACTTTAATTTAAATTTGAATTTGGATCGGTTCTAAAGTAACGTGAGGTTAGCAACAGTAATCGAGGTGACGTGGAATCAATAGCAGAGGGTTACTATAGCTTAATTATCTGGCGTCACAATTCTCCTCCACTACGAGAAATCTCGTCCCGAGATTTAAGAGGTAGAGTTAAGGGGAAGGAACTGGTTAAGAAATTCTAACGAGTCCTCTCACTCTTGGTTGCTCTTCTCGAAGTGGTCGATCCATTACGTTGATGTCTTCATTTCTCTACTTCAGGGCATCATGACAAAATTGTCATTCTTCCTTCAGGATCTCCATCATACTTACGGAAAGATAAGGGGAAAACTCGGGAAGGTCGGAGCTCAACACATGTTAGGTACCTGAGGGCTGAAGGAAATATGCCCTAGAGGCAATAATAAAGTTGTTATTTATATTTCCTTATATCATTATAATTTTTTATTATTCATGCTAGAATTGTATTAACTGGAATCTTAGTACATGTGTGAATACATAGACAAACAGAGAGTCCCTAGTGTGCCTCTACTTGACTAGCTTGTTAATCAAAGATGGTTAAGTTTCCTAGCCATGGACATGTGTTGTCATTTGATGAACGAGATCACATCATTAGAGAATGATGTGATGGACAAGACCCATCCGTTAGCTTAGCACTATGATTATTTAGTTTATTGCTATTGCTTTCTTCATGACTTATACATATTCCTATAACTATGAGATTATGCAACTCCCGAATACCGGAGGAACACTTAGTGTGCTATCAAATGTCACAACGTAACTGGGTGATTATAAAGATTCTCTAAGGTGTCTCCGATGATTTTTGTTGAGCTGGCATAGATCGAGATTAGGATTTGTCACTCCGTGTATCGGAGAGGTATCTCTGGGCTCTCTCGGTAATGATCATCACTATAAGCCTTGCAAGCAATGTGACTAATGAGTTAGTTGCGGGATGATGCATTACGGAACGAGTAAAGAGACTTGCTGGTAACGAGATTGAACTAGGTATGAGGATACCGACGATCGAATCTCGGGCAAGTAACATACCGATGACAAAGGGAACAACGTATGTTGTTATGCGGTTCGACCAATAAAGATCTTCATAGAATATGTAGGAGCCAATATGGGCATCCAGGTTCCGCTATTGGTTATTGACTAGAGAGATGTCTCGGTCATGTCTACATAGTTCTCGAACCCGTAGGGTCCGCACGCTTAACGTTTGTTGACGATATAGTATTATATGAGTTATGTATGTTGGTGACCGAATGTTGTTCAGAGTCCCGGATGAGATCACGGACATGACGAGGAGCTCTAGAATGGTTCGGAGGTAAAGATTGATATATAGGATGATATGGTTCATGATAACCCACAAGTATAGGGGATCGCAACAGTTTTCGAGGGTAGAGTATTCAACCGAAATTTATTGATTCGACACAAGGGGAGCCAAAGAATATTCTCAAGTATTAGCAGCTGAGTTGTCAATTCAACAACACCTGGAAACTTAATATCTGCAGCAAAGTATTTAGTAGCAAAGTAATATGATAGTGGTGATAATGGTAACAAAAGGTAACAGTAGTAAAAGTAATGTTTTTGGTATTTTGTAGTGATGATAGCAATAGCAACGGGAAAGTAAATAAGCGAAGAACAATATATGGAAAGCTCGTAGGCAATGGTTCGGTGATGGAGAATTATGCCTGATGCGTTTCATCATGTAACAGTCATAACATAGGGTGACACAGAACTAGCTCCAGTTCATTGATATAGTGTAGGCATGTATTCCGAACATAGTCATACATGCTTATGGAAAAGAACTTCCATGACATCTTTTGTCCTACCCTCCCGTGGCAGCGGGGTCCTTACGGAAACTAAGGGATATTAAGGCCTCCTTTTTAATAGAGAACTGGAACAAAGCATTAACATATAGTGAATACATGAACTCCTCAAACTACGGTCATCACCGGTAAGTATCCCGATTATTGTCACTTCGGGGTTAACGGATCGTAACACATAATAGGTGACTATAGACTTGCAAGATAGGATCAAGAACACTCATATATTAATGAAAACATAATAGGTTCAGATATGAAATCATGGCACTCGGGCCCTAGTGACAAGCATTAAGCATAGCAAAGTCATAGCAACATCAATCTCAGAACATAGTGGACACTAGGGATCAAACCCTAACAAAACTAACTCGAATACATGATAGATCCCATCCAACCCATCACCGTCCAGCAACCCTACGATGGAATTACTCACACACGGCGGTGAGCATCACGAAATCGGTGATGGAGGATGGTTATAACGCCCTCGATGCGGCTATATCTCCCACGTGACGAACCACGACTTAGAGGCATAACCGCATTGAAAGCAATGTCGCAAGTGAGGTAATCTTCACACAACCCATATAATACATAAGGGAAAAGATACATAGTTGGCTTACAATCACCACTTCACACAATTACATGAATATAACATTACATCAACCAGATACACACAAGATCCAACTACGGAACCCAAAATAAAAGAAGACTACCCCAAATGCTACACAGATCCCCGATCGACCCCAACTGGGCTCCACTACTGATCGACTAGAACGAAACAACACAAAGGACAAGATCTTCAACGAGCTCCTCCTTGAGCTCAGTTGCATCATCTGCACGATATCCTCGGCACCTGCAAGCTGGTTTTGGAAGTATCTGTGAGTCATGGGGACTCAGCAATCTCACACCCCGCGATCAAGACTATTTAAGCTTATAGGAAAGGTAGGGTAATATGTGGAGCTGCAGCAAGCGACTAGCATATATGGTGGCTAACCTGTTCGCAAAAGAGAGCAAGAAGAGAAGGCAAAGCACAAAAAGAGAACTAGAGAATAACCTACGGCAAACATTAATCCAACACCGTGTTCACTTCCCGGACTCCGCCGAGAAGAGACCATCACGGTTACACACGCAGTAGATTCATTTTAATTAGGTTAAGGTTCAAGTTATCTACAACCAGACATTAACAAATTCCCATCTGCACATAACCGCGGGCACGGTTTTGAAAGTTCAAATCCCTGCAGGGGAGTCCCGAGTTAGCCCATCACAAGCTCTCGTGGTCAACGAAGGATAAACCTTCTCCCGAGACATTCCGATCAGACTCGGCATCCCGGTTCTACAAGACAACTTCGACAAAGATAAAACAAGTCCAGCAACACTGCCCAAATGTGCCGACCAATCCCGATAGGAGTTGCACATATCTCATTCTCAGGGCACACTCAGATTGTCTAAACTTCCGGTAGGCCAGCCCAGAGTTGCCCCTGGTGGCCACCGGCGGCTGACGAGGTGGACCAACACTTAGAGGAGCACTAGCCGGGGGGGGGGGGGGTTAGCATAAGATGACCCTTGAGTCTGCGGAACCCAAGGGAAAAAGAGGCTAGGTGGCGAATGGTAAAACCAAAGTTGGGCATTGCTGGAAGAGTTTTGTTCAAGGCGAACTATCAAGGGGTTCCCATTATTACCCAACCGCGTAAGGAACGCAAAATCCGGGAACATAACACCGATATGACAGAAACTAGGGCGGCAAGAGTGGAACAAAACACTAGGCAAAAAGGCAGAGCCTTCCACCCTTTACCAAGTATATAGATGCATTAATTAAATAAGATATATTGTGATATCCCAACAAGTAAACATGTTCCAACAAGGAACAACATCTCCATGTTCCAACAAGGAACAAACTTCAATCTTCACCTGCAACTAACAACGCTATAAGATGGGTTGAGAAAGCGGTAACATAGCCAAACAATGGTTTGCTAGGACAAGGTGGGTTAGAGGCTTGGTTCAACAATATGGGAGGCATGATAATCAAGTGGTAGGTATCGCAGCATAGGCATAGCAAAAGAGCGAGCAACTAGCAAGCAAAGATAGAAGTGATTTCGAGGGTATGATCATCTTGCCTGAAATCCCACAAGGAAGAAGAACAAGTCCATGAAGAAGAAAACGGACGTAGACGAACATATCCTCACAAACGCAACGTTGCCGGATTACCGAGAAGAAGTACACCAGAAAGAAACAAACAACATAGTAAACAACCACGACAACAACATGGCATGATGCACAACAAGTATGATTCATGTCCGGTTTAAAGAGGGCATGGCATGGCAAAGAGCACAAGCAATTCAACAAATTAAGTGGAGGTCAATATGCATCTCCATTGCATATCGACGAAACACCACATTCAAGTTATTTAGTTCGATCTCGTTTATGTACCCAACAATATTAAATGTTGTTAAACATGGCAAGAGGGTGAAGCAAATGAAAACCACCTATCTAGGCAAGATTAAAATGAGGCCGGAACAACAAACCACAAGTCCGGAAACTCCTCATGTGCATGTTTTAAGGTTTGGTACTGTTCTGCCCTGAACCATATTTTATGGTTATTAAACATGCAAGATGATGCCACCATGTTAAACTAGGCAAAATTCTACCCCATTTACATATAAAGTTTATTAAAATCCGAGTTACGGTTATTTAGTTATGAATTAAAGCATTTTAACATGGCATAGGGGCAAATTATATGCAAACAACATTTAAACATTCTAAACATGGATGAAAAAGACATATTATGAAACTAGAGGAAAAACTAAGCATATTTCATATATAATTCATTTTAATCCGATGCACGAATTGTGAGTTATTATATGCATGTTGTGCAAGGGGTTTTCTGTAAATCTGCATTCTCTGGAAAATTAGCTAAAACGTTCTGCGGAAAAAAACATGTAACTTGCCAAAACTGGTCAGCCCAACAGAAGGAAAAAAGGAGGCGTCGGGGGTTCTTCACCTAGTGGGCCTCGGCCCGGCTTGGCATAGGAAGCCAGCGACACTGGGCCTTGCGCTGCATAGGGGAGCGGCTGGGGCGGCTGGACCACGCGCGGTGTAGATCTGGCGATTAACTGGACCGGGTCAACGAAGACAATTAGGAGCAGGGTCAATCGAGCTCCTCTGCTTGATGCACGCAGAGCGAACAGAGGTCGCCGGCGGCTGCTTGAACTTGGCGAAGGACGACGCGATGGGCAGTGGCGGCGGACCAAGGCAAAGTAGGGGAGGTCCGGCAGAGGATGCAGAACCCGGGCGGCGCGATGTGAGACTCCCAGCGGTGGCTGGTGCTGCAAGGGGACAAGGCGGCATGGTTCAAAGACTTGCGATGCAGACGAGTTCCGGCCGGTCGGGATCCCACTGGAATGCGGTAGGGCAAGGTTGGAGCTCCTGGACGGCGAGGACTTGGCGTTCGAATCCACCGGATCGAGACGAGGCGAGGGCGGTGCTATGGTGTTGGTTCTTCTACGAGGAACACGGGGAAGAGAGGTTAGAGACCAGAGGCAAGAAGAATGGGAGGAAGGAGGGCGCGAGGAGGCCCGGCCTGGATCTGGCGACGCACTAGGAGGTCCTGTTGGCGCTGCTGCTCATCACCGGCGGGGATGGCTGGCTCCAAGGAAGACCCGAGAGGGAGGGGATCCAGGCACGGTTCCTACCGATCCAAAAAGTGAGGGAGTCTGCGAACGGTTGGGTGGATCGATGGATCGAGGGGAGATGGCTGGTGGTTGGTGCAGGGGGAATGAGAGGATCCCGAGGTGGGGAATAAGTGCGGCGAAGGCTAGGAGGATCCCTAGAAATTAGGGATTTGGTCTGAAATTAGACTAGGGGTGGACTATATATATATACATCACGGATTAGGTTAGGGGCGCATTCGGTCCGTCCGATCGTAATCGGGCGGTCGGGAATAAATCGGTTAGGGAGTCCAAATAACAAAACGGAGACGTTTTGTAGATGTTTGGGGATGATTCGGATCCAACGGTGACAACTGTCCGAGTCGGGTCCGAGACAGCTTTCGGGCGCGCGCGAGGAGGGTCGCGGGCTGACGAGAGAGGTTAGGTAGGGCCTGGCGGTGAGTAGTGGGCTGTGTAGACGGTCTCGAGCTGAGAGAAGAGAGAGAGACCCGGCGACTATTTCCGGAGACCGAAAACGTCTGACGTTAGACCGACTATAATATCGCTATAGTTTAACGGTTGGGCTATCAAACGAACTCCGAATGCGATGAAACTTGACAGGCGGTCCATCTACACTATAGTAAGACCACGCGCCAACTTTCATCCCATTCAGAGAACATTTTCTGGCCACTTATAAAACACTATTTCGGACATGCCGCGGGCGCGTGCAAGTGTGTCTGGGCTCAGAACGGACAACGGAGAGAACGAGGAGACCCCGGATGAATGCAAGTTTTGAAACATGATGATGCAATGCACATGATGACATGACAAGATGCAACACGCAAGCAAATGACATGGCAACGACGGCGAATAACTAGAAGACACCTGGCACATCGGTCTCGGGGCGTCACAACACTCCACCACTACGAGAGGATCTCGTCCCGAGATCTAGAATGGCACCGGAGGGCAAACGGAAGAGAAAGAGAAAGGTAAAATTAAGTTGCTTCTTTGACAAACGAGTGAGACCAAAGAACCTTGAAAAGGTTAAGCCAATTGAGAGAAGCATACAACGGAGATGACGAAGCTGAAAACACTCCGTTAGATAAGAGGAACAAGGGAGAACAACTTCGGGGAGCACTCCGATTGAAAGAAAAGGAATTGAATAAGAACTTGATAAGATGAGAAGATACTTGAAGAAATCACAAAACACTGCCTCCGTAACTATTGATTGAATGGAACAAGGGGTAATAACGATCTCGGACAGCACTCCGCTTTTAAAAGAGAAGAAAAACTTGATATAATGAAAGAGCTTGAGAAAAAGGGACACAATACTCCGGTTAAAAGGATAAGCTTGATATGGTCTTATGGAATACATCTCAAATTATGAGGTGACAACCTGCCACTAGCAAAACCAAAGATTGGATTGATATCAACAAGGAGACGAGAAACTTATTCACCGGGAGGATAATTGAAGAACTTGGGTCATTATAAGCACCATAAATAGCTACAATCCTTCGGGAAGGCTTTAGGTGAACTATAACCCAAGATACTCCAACGAAGAGGTTGATGGATTTAAAATACCCCATTCTTAACAACCTGTGAATCATGAAACATGAACTCAAATTATCAAGAGTGGCATAATACCACCTCCAATGATATGGAAGAAAGAATTGCACTCCGGATAGCAAGATGAAGAATGCTTGAACTCCTCTGAAAAGAAACTTGATGAACACTTTGAGAAGGAAGTAAATCCTTGATGAACCATCATGTAGAACCTCCATGAAGAACTCTGGTAACAAAAGGATAACGAAAAGAAAGCGACGTTGAAAACACAAGGTGAAACCTTGTAATGATTTAGATGGATCTCCGTGATAATTAGAGCTTGGGTCTCCGAGAAAGAAAAGATGATCAAAAGAAAATCAAGAATTTTTATGAACCTCCGGAGTAAGGAATTAATCACTTGGATAAAACAAGAATAAGAATTACCTTATGCTCATCCTTCACCAATTAAATTGATTACAAACAATGGATTTGGCATACTACTCATTCTCGTAGAAGGGATTAAGAAGATATAACATAAACTTAAGAAGGTCTTTGACGAACTACCGGTAGAATTAGGAAACAACGAATGAATTGATATGATAAGAAAGAAGAAAAATCTTGAACGAACCACCATAAGCATTGACAAAGAACGAAGTAAAGGGATAAATCACCGGAAAGGATTAGGGAACGAATGAAAATACTTGAGGGAAATTAGATCCACGAGAACAAAAGATCACGAGCTGATTAGAGAATATACTTGAATGATGCACCGGTAAAATTGGAGAACGAGAGCTGAAAGCTGAGAATGAATAATTCTGAGATGATGGACTCCGGATGATCAAACTGAAAAGACTCCTGAATTGCTCCGGATAGGTGAAAAGAATTCCCACAATCAAACAATTTATGAGAGGATGGCCTCGAACTAGAACCACGAATCTCTGAGAGAACGGATAAGATATGGAGGTAAAGCTCTTCTTCGGTCTTAAAATGTTGAGAGTCTTCAAATGTTGAGAGTGACGACGAGAAACGCCACCGTGAATTGTTTAGACACTCCGAAAGAATCAAAAGCGAAGAGGTTGAGCCAATGATGAAAAGAAAATTGAGAGATCTTGGAGAAACACATCTGACTGAAGAAAATCATTCTTACGTCAAACTTTAGAAAAGCATTTGAGAAGCTCCTGAAAAAATAATAAGAGTCAGGTAAGATCCTGGGAAAAAAACCTGTCGGATAGGGCCCACTCAAGAGAAAACACCGTTAGAATGATTAAAAAGAGCGATTTCACCGGTTGAATTAAAAGGCTTGAATGAGAGAACATCCTCGAGAGATCTTGAACGAATGCAGAGTGGAAACACGAATCTTCAAGATATTCTTAAGCATTCCGGAATAGATGAATAGAAAGCAGGGAATGATTATGAGGTGAACCGACAAGAGCAGACATTTGAAACGAGGAAAGGATATAATATTCAACGCTTGAATTGGTTCCACCGGAGAAGATAAAAAAACAAAGAATGATAAACTAGAAGCTCCGTTAGAATCTTCATGACAATCACCGGATAAGAACATTCAAAGACAAGAATGAAGAGTCTTCACATGAATAAAATGATACTTGATTGAGATATATGAGTCCTCGGAGAAAAGCAAGGGAGGGAGGGCGGGAAAAACAAAGGCAAGTTGGGACGGATACAACAAACACCGCTGAGAAGAACTGATAATTTATCTTGCGGATGTTGAAATGATCGGATCCACTTGAAGAGAAGCACGCTGGTAAAAAGGATTGACATGACAAACTCGATGATCGAGAAGGATTAGTATTCACATAGGAGTATGAGAACACCGTTTAGAGAAGGTATGGAATCAACATTTGACTTCGAAGCAACTCGAATACCACAACTCAAAACAAAACAAAGGATTGGCTCATGGAATAAGCCGGAACAAACATATGATAGAGATTTCGTCCGAAGTTTTCATGGTGGGGCCTACACTGGCTTGATCGTACACCACCATCATGTACAAGGCAGTGCACATGACATACGAAGCGTCCCTGAGTCGGCATATCAAAGGACTCTTTAAGACACAACGAGACCACTGTAAAACCGACCGTGAATAGGCGGACCACTAGGCGTCGAACCCCAATTCCATATCATACATCTGTCGGAAAGATATCCTAGGAGCTACTTGAATTCCCACTTATAAACTCCTGAAATTTTCCGGTTATGCAATCAGGTGTTGGGGATACAGGGGAAGCATAATATCTCACCCAAAACTGGCAAATCCTACATCCAGCTGTATCCATCCTTCAACACATAACCAAGAAACCTTCGGAAATCATCTACCTCAACCTTCGAAAAGCATCTGTTATACGAGTTATGGCAATACTCCTGAACTCCCACCCCAGTACTGGGTGGCGTCGAGGTTATCTCACCAACAACTGCATAAAAGAGATTTTCGATGTCGGCGAAACTAATCTCAGGTATTCCAGAACTGCAACGATAAAATTGTGATGACAACACCTCGGAGCTCAACTCCCTGGGACACTGCCACAACCCCTAAATGACAGGAGGCACCAAGAACAATGTTCTCATCACAAAACCATCGGAACGATTCCAAGATACCCGCGTGATCCTAAATTTTTTTTAGTGAAATTTGAGAAGAGAAGAGTCAAAACTATACGTCAGGATGCCTTACTAGAGCGATGAAGGGACTGGGGAGTAAAAAGAATTCCTAAACTCTCTGATATATAATTCCTAAATGACTCAAAACATTTTCTAGACTCAACAACGCCAGCTATTCGATCAGGCAGGGGGCTCCTAAGGTTGGGGAAGGCTCTGATACCAACTTGTAACACCCTCGATGCGGCTATATCTCCCACGTGTCGAAGCACGACTTAGAGGCATAACCGCATTGAAAGCAATGTCGCAAGTGAGGTAATCTTCACACAACCCATATAATACATAAGGGAAAAGATACATAGTTGGCTTACAATTGCCACTTCACACAATTACATGAATATAACATTACATCAACCAGATACACACAAGGTCTGACTACGGAACCCAAAATAAAAGAAGACTACCCCAAATGCTACACAGATCCCCGATCGACCCCAACTGGGCTCCACTACTGATCGACTAGAACGAAACAACACAAAGGACAAGATCTTCAACGAGCTCCTCCTTGAGCTCGGTTGCATCATCTGCACGATATCCTCGGCACCTGCAAGCTGGTTTTGGAAGTATCTGTGAGTCATGGGGACTCAGCAATCTCACACCCTCACGATCAAGACTATTTAAGCTTATAGGAAAGGCAGGGTAATATGTGGAGCTGCAGCAAGCGACTAGCACATATGGTGGCTAACCTGTTCACAAAAGAGGGCGAGAAGAGAACGCAAAGCACGAACGAAGAACTAGAGAACAACCTACGGCAAACTTTACTCCAACACCGTGTTCACTTCCCGGACTCCGCCGAGAAGAGACCATCACGGTTACACACGCAGTAGATTCATTTTAATTAGGTTAAGGTTCAAGTTATCTACGACCGGTCATTAACAAATTCCCATCTGCCCATAACCACGGGCATGGCTTTTGAAAGTTCAAATCCGTGCAGGGGAGTCCCAACTTAGCCCATCACAAGCTCTCACGGTCAATGAAGGATAAACCTTCTCCCGAGACATTCCGACCAGACTCGGCATCCCGGTTCTACAAGACAACTTCGACAATGATAAAACAAGTCTAGCAACACCGCCCGAATGTGCCGACAAATCCCGATAGGAGCTGCACATATCTCGTTCTCAGGGCACACTCATATTGTCTAAACTTTTGGTAGGCCAGCCCAGAGTTGCCCCTGGTGGCCACCGGCGGCTGACGAGGTGGACCAACACTCAGAGGAGCACTGGCCCGGGGGGGTTTAAAATAAGATGACCCTTGAGTCCGCAGAACCCAAGGGAAAAATAGGCTAGGTGGCGAATGGTAAAACCAAAGTTGGGCATTGCTGGAAGAGTTTTATTCAAGGCGAACTGTCAAGGGGTTCCCATTATTACCCAACCGCGTAAGGAACGCAAAATCCGGGAACATAACACCGATATGACGGAAACTAGGGCGGCAAGAGTGGAACAAAGCACTAGGCAAAAAGGCCGAGCCTTCCACCCTTTACCAAGTATATAGATGCATTAATTAAATAAGATATATTGTGATATCCCAACAAGTAAACATGTTCCAACAAGGAACAACATCTCCATGTTCCAACAAGGAACAAACTTCAATCTTCACTTGCAACTAACAACACTATAAGAGGGGCTGAGCAAAGCGGTAACATAGCCAAACAACGGTTTGCTAGGACAAGGTGGGTTAGAGGCTTGGTTAAACAATATGGGAGGCATGATAAGCAAGTGGTAGGTATCACAGCATAGGCATAGCAAAAGAGCGAGCAACTAGCAAGCAAAGATAGAAGTGATTTTGAGGGTATGATCATCTTGCCTGAAATCCCGCAAGGAAGAAGAACGAGTCCATGAAGAAGACAAACGGACGTAGACGAACGTATCCTCACAAACGCAACGTTACCGGATTACCAAGAAGAAGTACACCTGAAAGAAACAAACAACATAGTAAACTACCATGACAACAACATGGCATGATGCACAACAAGTATGATGCATGTCCGGTTAAAAGAGGGTATGGCATGGCAAAGAGCAGAAGCAATTCTACAAATTAAGTGGAGGTCAATATGCAACTCCGTTGCATATCGACGAAACACCACATTCAAGTTATTTTGTTCGATCTCGTTTATGTACCCAACAACATTAAATGTTGTTAAACATGGCAAGAGGGTGAAGCAAATGAAAACTACCAATCTAGTCAAGATTAAAATGAGGCCGGAACAACAAACCACAAGTCCGGAAACTCCTCATGTGCATGTTTTAAGGTTTGGTACTGTTCTGCCCTAAACCATATTTTATGGTTATTAAACATGCAAGATGATGCCACCATGTTAAACTAGGCAAAATTCTACCCCATTTACATATAAAGTTTATTAAAATCTGAGTTATGGTTATTTAGTTATGAATTAAAGCATTTTATCATGGCATAGGGGCAAATTATATGCAAACAACATTTAAACATTCTAAACATGGATGAAAAAGACATATTATGAAACTAGAGGAAAAACTAAGCATATTTCATATATAATTCATTTTAATCCGATGCACGAATTGTGAGTTATTATATGCATGTTGTGCAAGGGGTTTTCTGTAAATCTGCGTTCTTTGGAAAATTAGCTAAAACGTTCTGTGGAAAAAACATGTAACAGGCCAAAATTGGTCAGCCCAACAGAAGGGAAAAAAAGGAGGCGCCGGGGGTTCTTCACCTAGTGGGCCTCGGCCCGGCTTGGCAGAGGAGGCCAACGACACTGGGCCTTGCGCTGCACAGGGGAGCGGCTGGGGCGGCTGGACCACGCACCGTGTAGATCTGGCGATTAACTGGACCGGGTCAACGAAGACGATTAGGAGCGGGGTCAATCGAGCTCCTCTGCTTGATGCTGCAGAGCGAACAGAGGTCGCTGGCGGCTGCTTAAACTTGGCGAAGGACGACGCAATGGGCAATGGCGGCGGACCAAGGCGAAGTAGGGGAGGTCCGGCAGAGGATGCAGAACCCGGGCGGCGCGATGTGAGACTCCCAACGGTGGCTGGTGCTGCAAGGGGACGGGTGTCCATGTTGCTCGCTCCTTCTGGTTCGGTGAGGTACGACAAGGCGGCGTGGTTCAAACACTTGCGACGCAGACGAGTTCCGGCCGGTCGGGAACCCACTGGAATGCGGTAGGGCGAGGTTGCGCTCCTGGACAGCGAGGACTTGGCGTTCGAATCCACCGGATCGATATGAGGCGAGGGAGGTGCTATGGCGTTGGTTCTTCTACGAGGAACACGGGGAAGAGAGGTTTGAGACCAGAGGCAAGAAGAACGGGAGGAAGGAGGGAGGCCCGGCCTGGATCTGGCGGCGCACAGGGAGGTCCTGTTGGCGCTGCTGCTCATCACCGGCGGGGACGGCTGGCTCCAAGGAAGACCCGAGAGGGAGGGGCTCCAGGCGCGGTTCCTACCAATCCAAAAAGTGAGGGTGGCTGCGAACGGTTGGGTGGATCGATGGATCGAGGGGAGATGGCTGGTGGTTGGTGCAGAGGGAATGAGAGGATCCCGAGGTGGGGAATGAGTGCGGCAGCGGCTAGGAGGATCCCTAGAAATTAGGGATTTGTCTAAAATTAGACTAGGGGTGGACTATATATATACATCACGGATTAGGTTAGGGGCACATTCGGTCCGTCCGATCGTAATCGGGCGGTCGAGAATAAATCGGTTAGGGAGTCCAAATAACAAAACAGAGACATTTTGTAGATGTTTGGGGATGATCCGGATCCAACGGTGACAACTATCCGAGTCAGGTCCGGGACAGCTTTCGGGCACGCGCGAGGAGGGTCGCGGGCTGACGAGAGAGGTTAGTTAGGGCCTGGCGGTGAGTAGTGGGCTGTGTAGACGGTCTCGAGCTGAGAGAAGAGAGAGAGAGACCCGGCGACTATTTCCGGAGACCGAAAACGTCTGACGTTAGACCGATTATAATGTCGCTATAGTTTAATGGTTGGGCTATCAAACGAACTCCGAATGCGATGAAACTTGACAGACGGTCCATCTACACTATAATAAGACCACACGCCAACTTTCATCCCATTCCAACAACATTTTCCGGCCACTTATAAAACACTATTTCGGACATGCCGCGGGCACGTGCAAGTGTGTCTGGGCTCAGAACGGACAACGGAGAGAACAAGGAGAACCCAGACGAATGCAAGTTTTAAAACATGATGATGCAATGCACATGATGACATGACAAGATGCAACACGCAAGCAAATGACATGGCAACAATGGTGAATAACTGGAAGACACCTGGCACATCGGTCTCGGGGCGTCACAATGGTTCATGATGACGATGGCGAAGGATTCCCCTCTCCGGAGCCCCGAACGGACTCCAGATCAGCCCTCCCGAGAGGTTTTAGGGCTTTGCGGCGGCTCCGTATCGTGAAACGTGATGATTTCTTCTCCTTGATTTTTTTCTCCCTGAAACTCAATATATGGAGGTGGAGTTGGAGTCGGAGAGGCAACAGGGGGTCCACGAGGTAGGGGGCGCGCCCTGGGGGGGCATGCGTGCCCCCACCCTCGTGGCAAGGTGGTGTCCCCCCTAGCCTTCATGTTTGGAATGTATTTTTCTTATTTTCTAAAAAGTGTCTCCGTGAAGTTTCAGGTCATTCCGAGAACGTTTGCTCCTGCACATAAATAACACCATGGTAATTCTGCTGAAAACAACGTTAGTCCGGGTTAGTTCCATTCAAATCATGGAACTTAGAGTCCAAAACAAGGGCAAAAGTGTTTGGAAAAGTAGATACGTTGGAGACGTATCAACTCCCCCAAGCTTAAACCTTTGCTTGTCCTCAAGCAATTCAGTTGACAAACTAAAAGTGATAAAGAAAAACTTTTTCACACTCTGTTTGCTCTTGTTGTTGTAAATATGTAAAGCCAACATTCAAGTTTTCAGCAAAGATTATAACTAACCACATTCGCAATAACGCATAGGTCTCAAGTTTACTCATATCAATGGCATAATCAACTAGCGAGCCATAATAATAAAACTCGGATGTCAACACTTTCTCAAAACAATCATAATATGATATAACAGGATGGTATCTCGCTAGCCCTTTCTGAGACCGCAAAACATAAATGCAGAACACCTTTAAAGACCAAAGACTGACTAGACATTGTAATTCATGGTAAAAGAGATCCAGTCAAGTCATACTCAATGTAAACTAACAGTAATGAATGCAAATGACAGCGGTGCTCTCCAACTGGTGCTTTTTAATAAGAGGATGACGACTCAGCATAAAATTAAATAGATAGGCCCTTCGCAGAGGGAAGCAGGGATTTGTAGAGGTGCCAGAGCTCGGTTTTGAAACATAGGTGAATAATATTTTGAGGAGTATACTTTCATTGTCAACATAACAACCAAGAGATGGCGATATCTTCCATGCTACACACATTATAGGGAGTTCCCAAATAGAATGGTAAAGTTTATACTCCCCCTTCCACCACAAGCATCAATCCATGGCTTGCTTGAAACAACGAGTGCCTCCAACTAACAAGAGTCCCAGGGGGAGTTTTGTTTGCAATTATTTTGATTTAGTTTGCATAAAGCATGGGACTGGGCATCCCGGTGACCAGCCATTTATCTCGTGAGTGAGGAACGGAGTCCACTCCTCTTGAGAATAACCCGCCTAACATGGAAGATACGGACAGCCCTAGTTGATACATGAGCTATTCGAGCATACAAAACATGATATTTATTTGAAGGTTTAGAGTTTGGCACATACAAATTTACTTGGAACGGCAGGTAGATACCGTATATAGGTAGGTATAGTGGACTCATGTGGAATAACTTTGGGGTTTAAGGGATTGGATGCACAAGCAGTATTCCCTCTTAGTACAGGTGAAGGCTAGCAAAAGACTGGGAAGCGACCAGCTAGAGAGGGACAACAGTCATGAACATGCATTAAAATTAATCAACACCGAATGCAAGCATGAGTAGGATATAATCCACCATGAACATAAATATCGTGAAGGCTATGTTCATTTTGTTTCAACTACATGCATGAACATATGCCAAGTCAAGTCACTTAAATCATTCACAGGAGGATACCACCCTATCATACCACATCATAACCATTTTAATAGCATGTTTGCACGCAAGGTAAACCATTATAACTCATATCTAATCAAGCATGGCACAAGAAACTATGATCTCTAGTTGTCATTGCAAACATGTTTATTCATAATAGGCTGAATCAGGAACGATGAACTAATCATATTTACAAAAACAAAAGAGGTCGAGTTCATACCAGCTTTTCTCATCTCAGCCAGTCCATCATATATCATCATAATTGCCTTTCACTTGCACGACCGAATAGTGTGAATAATAATAATAGTGCACATGCATTGGACTAAGCTGGAATCTACAAGCATTCAATAAACAGGGGAAGACAAGGCAATATGGGCTCTTTTGTCAGATCAACAATAATGCATATAAGAGCCACTTCAACAATTTAATCATGGTCTTCTCCTATCGAACCCCAAAGAAAAGAAAAGAAATAAAACTATTTACATGGGAAAGCTCCCAACAATCAAAAGAAGAACAGGAAATATTTTTGGGTTTTCTTTTTAATTACTACTACAAGCATGGAAATTAAAATGATTAAGAGCTACAACTAATTTTTTTGGTTTTTCTTAAGGTTTATTAAACACACAAGAAGAAAGCATAAAAAGGAAAGTAAACTAGCATGGATGATACAATGAAAAAGTATGAGCACCGACATCTAGCAATGAGTGTGTGAGCATAAATGTAATGTCAGTGAGAAATACGTACACCCCAAGCTCAGGCTTTTGGCCTAAGTTGGTCTATGGCACGGCTGGCCTGCCAGATATCCATAATAATAGTTGGGGTCGTACTGTGATGCAGAAGAGGAAGACTCCGATTGCCACTGGCTGACAATCATCTCCGGATCCCACTGATAATTAGACTGTCGTGAAGGATCAAATTGTGGTTCCGGCTCTGGCTCCTCGGTTGGAGCAGGGTTCCGGTAGGCATGGATAGCCGTCAACGGAACAAGGTACGTGCCTATAGTCAAATCAAACAAAGAAGGAGCAAGCAAGGTAATAGTCTCAGGATGATGTTTATTAAATAACAATTGATATTTAAGCTCTCCTTCCCTATTCTTAACAATAAAATCATGTGCTACCATACTTTTATAATCTAAATAAACAAGAGGCAGCACCTTTTCTTCCTTCTCATAATGCCTAATAGGTACGTTAAAATGTGCAGCTAGGCGTGTAGCATAGATGCCTCCAAAGATGGGGCCCTTGGTATGGTTCAGACTTAACCGTTTGGCAATAATGCCACCCATACTAAAAGAGTTATTACCATATAAACCGTGGTGCAAAATAATAATATCAGGGATACTCGGGTTTCCACAGTTTCCGCGACCAATTAAGCAACGACTAGCAAATAATGCAAAATAACGTAAAACAGGAAAGTGTATGATAGTGATTTGTGCATCGGAAACCTTCCTTGTTTCCCCTACAGTGATAGTGTCAATAAATCCCTCCACATCATCACGATGTGGTTCTTCTGTATTGCCCTCAAAAGGGACTAAACAAATCCGATAGAAATCATAAAGTGACATCTCCTTATGCTGATCATATAAATAAAACTCCACCATAGGTGGTGAGCTCCTAGAATGGAAATGAAAGTTTTGCACAAAGATATTTGTGAGCAAGAGATACTGATCGCATTGGTCATGGAGGAAAGCGCTAAGGCCTGCAGTCTGAGCCAATTCATGAAAATCTTCATAAATCCCGGCTGCTCTTAAGAAATCCTCGGAAGGCCATTCACACACCCGAACCTCCATGGTGCGAGGCAGATTATACTTAGGCTTCGGTGCCTTTTCCTTCGAGCTTTGGCTCGATGAGCCCCTCAAGAGTCTCCTCATCATTTTCTGAAAAATTCTGAAATTTTTAGTAACTTCAAAATAAAAGTAAATCAAACTCTATATTGATAGCAACTACTCCTACAAGTGCCTAGGGCCTATATCATGCATTAAAACTACTTTTGACCATATAAATTTGACATGCAAGCTCAAGAACAGGGTCACCTAAGCAGCAAAAATTTGTAATGAATAAAGCACTAGAGCAAAAACTAATTGGACCAATGGAGTAGTCACATACCAAGGAACAATCTCCCCAAGCAGTTTTGTGAGAGGTGCTTTGAGCAAGGAGATCGAAAATGGCAGCAAAACGAGCTTGGACTCGGGTTTGAGCTAGTTATTCGGATTTGGGGGAGGAAGAAGGAGTGTATGGGTGAAAGGATAAGTGGAGGAGGGCCACCATGGGCCCACGAGCAGGGGTGCGCCCTCCACCCTCGTGGGCAGGTGGTTGGCCCCCCTGGTGTGTTCTTAGTTCCATAAATCCTCAAATATTCTAGAAAAAATCATATTTAATTTTCAGGGCATTTGGAGAACTTTTATTTTTGAGGTATTTTTATATTGCACGGATAATCAGATAACAGACAAACAAATATTTATTTTTATTTTATTTAACATAAATAACAGAAAGTAAAAGTGGGATACATAAGGTTGTGCCTTCTAGTTTCATCCATCTCATGGTCATCAAAAGGAATCCACTAACAAGGTTGATCAAGTCTTGTTAACGAACTCATTCCGAATAACATGGAACCGGAGAAATTTCGAATAACACTATATTACCTCAACGGGGATATGCACATCCCCAATAATAAGAATATCATATTTCTTCATGATAGTAGGAAGAGGAAATTCAAAACCTCCAAATATAATCGATGGAATTTTTCCAATAGAATTGATACTATGAACTTGAGGTTGTTTCCTCGGAAAGTGTACCGTGTGCTCATTACCATTAACATGAAAAGTGACATTGCCTTTAGTGCAATCAATAACAGCCCCTGCAGTATTCAAAAAGGGTCTTCCAAGAATAATAGACATACTATCGTCCTCGGGAATATCAAGAATAACAAAGTCCATTAAAATAGTAACATTTGCAACTACAACAGGCACATCCTCACAAATACCGACAGGTATAGCAGTTGATTTATCAGCCATTTGCAAAGATATTTCATTAGGTGTCAACTTATTCAAATCAAGTCTACGATATAAAGAGAGAGGCATAACACTAACACCGGCTCCAAGATCACATAAAGCAGTTTTAACATAATTTATTTTAACAGAGCATGGTATAGTGGGTACTCCTGGATCTCCTAGTTTCTTTAGTATTCCACCCTTAAAAGTGTAATTAGCAAGCATGGTGGAAATTTCAGCTTCCGGTATCTTTCTTTTATATCTTTCATATACTTAGCATAAGGATTGGTTTTGAGCATATCAATTAATCGCATACGCAAAAAGATAGGTCTAATCATTTCAGCAAAGCGCTCAAAATCCTCATCATCCTTTTTCTTGGATGATTTGGGAGGAAAGGGCATGGGTTTCTGAACGCAAGGCTCTCTTTCTTTACCGTGTTTCCTAGCAAAAAAGTCTTTCTTATCACAACGTTGATTCTTTGATTGTGGGTTATCAAGATCAGCAGCAGGTTCAATTTCTATATCATTATCATTACTAGGTTGAGCATCATCATGAACATTATCATTAACATTATCACTAGTTTTAGTTTCATTACCAGGTTGTGTTGCAGCATTAGAAATAGAAAAATCATTTGGATTCTCATGTGTTTCAACAATAGGATCACTAGAAGCATGCAAAGTCCTATCATTTTTCTTTTTCTTCTTTTTAGAAGAACTAGGTGCATCTATATTATTTCTCTGAGAATCTTGCTCAATTCTCTTAGGATGGCCTTCAGGATACAAAGGTTCCTGGGTCATTCTACCAGTTCTAGTAGCCACTCTAATGGCATAATCATTATCTTTACTATTCAATTCATTGAGCAAATCATTTTGAGCTTTAAGTGCTTGTTCTACTTGAGTGGTAACCATAGAAGCATGTTTACTAACAAGTTTAAGTTCACCTTTAACATTAGCCATATAATCACCCAAGTGTCCAAGCATATTTGAATTGTATTTTAATTGTCTACCAAAATAAGCATTAAAATCTTCTTGCTTAGCCATAAATTTATCAAACTCATCTAAGCATGGGCTAGCAATTTTTGTAAATGGGATTACAGATTTAGCATATCTATAGAGAGAATTTACCTTTACTACCTGTGTTGGGTTATCAAGACCATGAGTTTCTTCAATAGGTAAAGGATTTGGATTATATGTTTCTTCAACAGGTGGTAAAGTAAGACCATGTATTTCTTCAATAGGAGGTAAATTCTTAACATCTTCAGCTTTAATACCCTTTTCTTTCATAGATTTCTTTGCCTCTTACATATCTTTAGGACTGAGAAATAGAATACACCTCTTCTTCGGAGTTGGTTTAGGAATAGGTTCAGGAATTAGCTCCGGAGGTATCCAATTATTTTCATTTGTCAACATATTATTCAATAGAATTTCATCTTCATCCGGTGTTCTTTCCCTGAAAACAGAACCAGCACAACTATCCAGGTAATCTCTGGAGGCATCGGTTAGTCCATTATAAAAGATATCAAGTATTTCATTTTTCTTAAGAGGATGATCAGGCAAAGCATTAAGTAATTGGAGAAGCCTCCCCCAAGCTTTTGGGAGACTCTCTTCTTCAATTTACACAAAATTATATATATCCCTTAAAGCAGCTTGTTTCTTATGAGCAGGGAAATATTTAGCAGAGAAGTAATAAATCATATACTAGGGACTACACACATGACCAGGATCAAGAGAATTAAACCATATCTTAGCATCACCCTTTAACGAGAACGGAAATATTTTAAGGATATAAAAGTAGCGAGTTCTCTCATCTTTATTAAACAGGGTAGCTATATCATTCAATTTAGTAAGATGTGCCACAACAATTTCAGATTCATAACCATGAAAAGGATCAGATTCAACCAAAGTAATTATATCAAGATCAACAGAGAATTCATAATCCTTATCAGTAACAAAGATAGGTGAAGTAGCAAAAGCAGGGTCAGGTTTCATTCTAGCATTTAGAGATTGCTTACTCCATTTAGCTAATAATCTTTTAAGTTTAGTTCTATTTCTGCAAGCTAAAATGGCTAAAGAAGCATCTTGATCAAAAACATAACCCTTAGGAATGGCAAGTGGTTCTTCATCATCAATTTCATCAGTATCATCAGATTCAATATTTTCAATTTCTCTAGCCCTAGCAAGTTGTTCATCAAGAAAATCACTAAGTGGCATAGTAGTATCAGGCATAGAGGTAGTTTCATCATAAGTATCATGCATAACAGAAGTGGCATCATCAATAACATGCGACATATCAGAACGAATAGCAGAAGCAAGTGTAGGTGTCGCAAACTTACTCAAAATAGAAGGTGAATCAAGTGCAGAGCTAGATGGTAGTTCCTTACCTCCCCTCTTAGTTGAGGGATAGATCTTGGTTTTTGGATCTCTCAAGTTCTTCATAATGATAAGCAGATATATATCCCAAGTTACTCAAAGAATAGAGCTATGCTCCTCGACAACGGCGTTAGAAAATAGTCTTGATAACCCACAAGTATAGGGGATCGCAATAGTTTTCGAGGCTAGAGTATTCAACCCAAATTTATTGATTCGACATAAGGGGAGCCAAAGAATATTCTCAAGTATTAGCAGCTGAGTTGTCAATTCAACCACACCTGGAAACTTAATATCTGCAACAAAGTATTTAGTAGCAAAGTAATATGATAGTGGTGATAACGGTAACAGTAGTAAAAGTAATGTTTTTGGTATTTTGTAGTGATGATAGCAATAGCAACGGGAAAGTAAATAAGCGAAGAACAATATATGGAAAGCTCGTAGGCAATGGATCGGTGATGGAGAATTATGCCGGATGCAGTTCATCATGTAACAGTCATAACCTAGGGTGACACAGAACTAGCTCCAGTTCATTGATATAATGTAGGCATGTATTCCGAACATAGTCATACGTGCTTATGGAAAAGAACTTGCATGGCATCTTTTTTCCTACCCTCCCGTGGCAGCGGGGTCCTTACGGAAACTAAGGGATATTAAGGCCTCCTTTTAATAGAGGACTGGAACAAAGCATTAACACATAGTGAATACATGAACTCCTCAAACTACGGTCATCGCCGGTAAGTATCCCGATTATTGTCACTTCGGGGTTAACGGGTCATAACACATAATAGGTGACTATAGACTTGCAAGATAGGATCAAGAACACTCATATATTGATGAAAACATAATAGGTTCAGATCTGAAATCATGGCACTTGGGCCCTAGTGAAAAGCATTAAGCATAGAAAAGTCATAGCAACATCAATCTCAGAACATAGTGGACACTAGGGATCAAACCCTAACAAAACTAACTCGATTACATGATAGATCCCATCCAACCCATCACCGTCCAGCAAGCCTACGATGGAATTACTCACGCACGGCGGTGAGCGTCATGAAATCGGTGATGGAGGATGGTTGATGATGACGATGGCGACGGATTCCCCTCTCCGGAGCCCTGAACGGACTCCAGATCAGCCCTCCCGAGAGGTTTCAGGGCTTGGTGGCGGCTCCATATCGTAAAACGCGATGATTTCTTCTCCTTGATTTCTTTCTCCCCAAAACTCAATATATGGAGGTGGAGTTGGAGTCGGAGAGGCAACAGGGGGCCCACGAGGTAGGGGAGCGCGCCCCCCACCCTCATGGCAAGGTGGTGGGCCCCCTGGCCTTCATCTTTGGCAGGTATTTTTCTTATTTTCTGAAAAGTGTCTCCGTGAATGTTTGCTACTGCACATAAATAACACCATGGTAATTCTGCTGAAAACAGCGTCAGTCCGGGTTAGTTCCATTCAAATCATGCAAGTTAGAGTCCAAAACAAGGGCAAAACTGTTTGGAAAAGTAGAAACGTTGGAGACGTATCAGTTCGGCCAACGGGTGAAGCACACGAGGCTTTAGGTCAGTGCAAAAGGAGTTTTGCGGAGGCCATGGGGCCAAACACTGGAGACCCTGGTGTCTGGACCTGGGCCAGACACCAAGGATTGTGGCATTTGTGTGATGCCCGGATAGTTTCGCTACAGTGACCCTCCGCTAATGATGCCATGTCACCTCGATTACTGTGGCTAATCTCGCGTTAGTTCAAAACCGATTTGAATTCAATTTAAAAATCAGGAACACAATAGAAGTGTTCAAATAATAAAACCAAATTGTTCGGGTTGTGCCAAATAATGCATAAGTAATTCTAGTGGTGAAACCAAGCTTTTATAAACTGTTTAAAGGCTCTAAAATAAATAAAACAACAGCAAAACATTTAATTAAATACCTTTTTCAAAATTTTATAATATTAGGCTATTTTATTTAGCTGTCCAAATTAATGTGACAGTGTTGTATTTCTTAATACTAATTTAGGTATTGAAATTAATTTCTCTACAGAAACTAAAATTAAAACAAATAATAACTAAAGAAATAAAACAGAAAATGAAAATAAATAAAAAGTAAAGAGAAGACAAAAAAAGAGGAAGCACCCCCCCAGTAGGCTCCGGCCCAGCTGGCCTACCCAACTGGGCCAAGGCCCACCCCCACTCCATAACCACCCACTCCTCCCGTACCCCGAACCCCACCCACACCCACTCCCCCCCTCTCGAAATATCTCCCTCCCCCCTCTGTCCCGATTGGATCGGGAGGGGGGAAACCGGCCGCCGCTCGCCGCCCGGTGCCGGATCGCTGCGACACCGCCGCCTCCACCTCGCCGGACTGCTCCTCTCCATCGCACCGTCTCCGTCCTCCTCCTTGCCCCCCCCGTTGCCCCGGTCCCTACTCCTGTGTGAGCTCCCACTCCCTCCTCTCTGCCGTGGCCACGCCCTCTCCCCCGCGCTCGGCTCCACCGCCCGACGTCGCTCGCGAACAGGCCCGCGTCGGCCGCGTCCTACCGCCCCGCCGCTTGCCACACGAGCACGCGCGCGCTTCGTGCCATCCCACTCGCCGCCTCGCTCGTGCGCCTCCGACCGCAGACACCGTGACCCACAGCCGCGTCACACTGCACCTCGCTCCACTCCCGCCGCTGCCTTCCCAACGCCCACTCCTAGACGCGCGCGCTGTTGGCCGTGCCGTGACCATGTCCGGCCATGCCAGAGCCGCACCAAGGCTGCGCCTTCCGCCACGACCGCGACTCCACCTCCCGCGCCCCACATGCCCGCCTACGCCTACGCGCCTCCTCCTTTCTCCCTTGCCGCGCCGCCTGCGCCCTGCTCCTCTGCTGCCCGCGCCATCGCCACTCCTCGCGCCGCAGCCGCTCGTCGCCCGCTCGCCCGTGGCCTGCTCCCCCACCGCCAAGCCCGCCTTCGCTGACGCCTGCAGGACTGCGCGCCCACGCGCTGCTGCCAGCGCCGCCGTGGCCGCCCCGTGCTCGCGCGCCCGCCCGTGGCCACGCCGGGGCCGCGCCCGCGATTAAACAGCGGTTGACCGCTGACTTAGGGGCCCACCTTGCCTAATTAGCCATTAAAAAAAGAATATGCCCTAAACAGACACTGCCAATGGGCCCCTCGTCTTATTAATCTAAATTAGATTAGTTTAAATGAATAGTTAATACTGTGTCGTGGGACCAATGCTCCCTGTTTGAGTTGATAAGGCCGAACCAGTCAGCCTCTGCTGACTGGGCTGTTGACCCAGTCAACAGTGGCCCCCCAGTCAGTCCCTGAGTGGCCTGGCTGGGTACACTTCTGTGTACATATAACATTTTTGCTATTAAATTCAGATTAATAATATTTTAGAAAATGATTTAAAACTTTAAAGATTAATATAAAATAAACCGTAACTCGGATGGAAAAACTTTGTATATGAAAGTTGCTCAAAACGACAAGACGAATCCGGATACGCAGCCCGTTCGTCTGCCATGCATCCCTAGCATAGCGAACACGCAACTTTCCCCCTCCGGTTCATCTGTCCGAAAACGTGAAACACCGGGGATATTTTCCCGGATGTTCCCCCCTTCGCCGGTATCACCTACTACTGCGTTAGGTCACCCCTAGCACCGCGTATCACCATGTTATGCTTTGTGTTATTTTGTTTGCTCTGTTATTTATTATGTTCCCCCTCTGTTACTTCTTTCCGGTAGACTCCGAGACTACTGCCGATGTCTTTGTGATCGTCTACATTGAGGATGACCCCTCCTTGCCAGAGCAACCAGGCAAGACCCCCCTTTGATCACCAGATATCGCCTACTCTTCTCTCTACTGCTTGCATTAGAGTAGTGTAGCATGTTATTGCTTCCCGTTAATCCTATTCTGATGCATAGCCTGTCCTTGCTACTACCATTGTTACCTTTACCTGCAATCCTAATGCTTAATATAGGATGATAGTTTATCATCAGTGGCCCTACATTCTTGTCTTTCTGCCATGCTATACTATCGGGCAGTGATCACTCGGGAGGTGATCACGGGTATATACTATATACTTTATACATGATACATGTGATGACTAAAGTCGGGTTGGCTCGAGGAGTACCCGCGGTTGATTCACGAATTGGGGGCTGTAAGGACATACTTTCCCAACGGCCCTCTGTGTGGATCTTTGTGGCGAAGCGATAGGGCAGGTTGAGACCACCTAGGAGAGAGGTGGGCCTGGCCCTGGTCGGCGTTCGCGGATACTTAACACGCTTAACGAGATCTTGGTATTTGATCTGAGTCTGGCTACTAGCCTATACACACTAACCATCTACGCGGGGACAGGTATGGGTACTCGACGTCGTGGTATCAGCCGAAGCCTTCGTGATGTCAGCGACTGAGCGGCACGGGCCAGATTGGACTGGAATGCCTGCTAGGCTAGGTCTGCTTCCGGCCGCCCTCGCAACATGAAGGTGTGCAATGGGCGATGGGCCCAGACCCCTGCGCCATAGGATTTAGACCAGTGTGCTGACCTCTCTATTGTGCCTAGGTAGGGCTGCGAAGTGTTGATCTTCCGAGGCCGGGCATGACCCAGGAAAGTGTGTCCGGCCAAATGGGATCGAGTGTGTTGGGTTATGTGGTGCACCCCTGCAGGGAAGTTAATCTATTCGAATAGCCGTGATCTTCGATAACAGGACGACTTGGAGTTGTACCTTGACCTTATGACAACTAGAACCAGATACTTAATAAAACACACTCTTCCAAGTGCGAGATACAACCGGTGGTCGCTCTCTCAAAGGGCGACGAGGGGTGGATCATCGGTTAGGATTATGCTACACGATGCTACTTGGTGAACTTGCCATCTACTCTCTTCTCTTGCTGCAAGATGGAGGTTACCAGAAGCGTAGTCTTCGAAAGGGCTAGCTATCCCCCTCTTATTCCGGCATTCTACAGTTCAGTCCACATATGATACCCTGATTCCATTTGATACGAATGCATA
Source organism: Triticum aestivum (assembly GCF_018294505.1). Taxonomy (NCBI): domain Eukaryota; kingdom Viridiplantae; phylum Streptophyta; class Magnoliopsida; order Poales; family Poaceae; genus Triticum; species Triticum aestivum. The sequence goes on along the minus strand of NC_057803.1, from coordinate 293,832,720 downwards.
CATATGTAGCGTAGCTCCTTGCTTGTGAGTACTTTGGATGAGTACTCATGGTTGCTTTGCTCCCTCTTTTCCCCTTTTCTATACTCGATTGCTTCGACGAGATGTTGGTGCCCAGGAGCCAGATGCCACCGTTGACGACGACTACTACTACTCGGAAGGTGCCTACTACTACGTGCAGCCCGCTGACGACGACCAGGAGTAGTTTAGGAGGATCCCAGGCAGGAGGCCTGCGCCTCTTTCGATCTGTATCCCAGTTTGTGCTAGCTTTCTTAAGGCAAACTTGTTTAGTTTATGTCTGTACTTAGATATTGTTGCTTCCGCTGACTCATCTATGATCGAGCTGTTGTATTCGAGCCCTCGAGGTCCTTGGCTTGTAATATGATGCTTGTATGACTTATTTTATTTGTAGAGTTGTGTTGTGATATCTTCCCGTGAGTCCCTGATCTTGATCGTACATGTTTGCATGTATGATTAGTGTACGATTGAATCGGGGGCGTCACAAGTTGGTATCAGAGCCGACTTCCTGTAGGTATCCCCCTTTCCAACTCCTTGGCCGAAGTCAAGTCTAGACATTACAAAACTTTTTACTAACATGGATGTGTGCCTTACGGGCCCACGTCGCCATTTGGGTGGTATTAGGATCTTTTACTCCTCGACCCTTACTCTGGGACTCTGATCTCTCTTCTATTCGGGTTAAAAGATTTTGCTAACTCTAACTTTAGGTTCTTGTAATTACTTCCTTCCAGAGAGCCCCTTATTACAGATGATCGTCTACCGCACCAGAAGATTCTGAGGTTACTCTACGATGTTCTCCTGAGACACTTGTACCCACCGTCTTTGCAATTCCCTACCCCTTTAATATCCTTATGGATAACTACATCCACTTGCCATTCATACAATCAATCCCCGTTGATCTTGTTATTACAAGATAGCCCGAATTTCTCTCTATTGTTCCGTGAATACTTGTGCCTACTGCCTAGCAGTTCCTTGCCACCTCAATACCCCTACGGATAATTCCTCACACTTATTGTGGATTCGTTCATCCCCAGTTGATCATGTGTTTCACAAAATTCTTTGAATGCTATTCAGGCCTTTGAAAACCCTCAGCAGACTATCGCTCTTGAAATTTTTGCTTGCTTGCATTATGATTAACCTCATAAGTCTGGTAATCTTATTGGCATACTTAGTCATTACCAGTTTGGGTCGGTTGAATGAATATGTTGCGAATGCTCGCATTCCTTAATCAGATCCTTCATTTTGTCCTTCCGACTCAGATGTCATTTTTATATATGAGCTAGATCTCGACCAATCAAATTTTGCCATCAATTGTGCCCCTAAGGCTATTCAACTTATCCATCCCTAATCAGAGCATTGCTTCTGATCCCTTGTCTTGGAATTGATAATTCCTTTGCATTTGAACTTTGAGATAGTCAGTTGTTTTCATAAACTGATCTCCTTGTGTTCCTTCTTCCTCTAGTGTCGCATCAGACCCCTTGTGGACCACCAGATCCTTTGTTGGATTTTATCCGACAACATCCTTCATATTGAATAACCTTGTGCGCCTTTCCATGGGTATGTAATGCCTTTGGTACATTGTATCCTCTGCTTTGTGAACCATGCCCTACTTTCGAGCTTGTATTATTTACTCTGAAGTTTGTGGTATATGTTCCTAAGATGCCCTGATGGGTTGAACCTATGCCTTCCCTAATCCGTGTGAACCCGAAAGATTTCACGGGTCATACTTATCTGGTATTGCACCAGGTAAAAATTTCAACAACTAATGTCATTTTCGAAATATGAGAGGTGAATGAAAGGTTATGCATTGAACAAGTGGGAGTCGACCTTGAACCCTGTGTTCATGCCCATGGACACGATGTATACCTTATCATGGAAGCTTCTCTTAAAATAATTATCCCCTTGTTATAAGTTCATCTTGTATCTGTGGATGTGGTTCCGACCATGTTTCTCCTGGAATCATTTCTCGTGCAAGTTTAAGCACTTGTCTTCTGTGGATCAATACACCAGTACAACCTTTACTTTGATATTCCATTGAGTATTACACCATGGTACCTCGATATTATCAAGTACTACATAACCTCTTATGAGTTCTTCATCAAGTACTACATTCTCACTGATTCCAATTTTTCACGGCTCTGAGTTATTAAACACTCAAAGACCGATAACTGGATCAAGTTCACACTACGGTTCAACAACTATTATAAATCTTCTTTGCTTACGAGTTTGTACCCGATCACGTCCTTCCTACCCTATTTAGCTATATCATTACTGTGATGATTTTAACTGTGCTACCTGGTCCTTATTCCCGAAGCACAACTTTCGACGGTAAGCTAATCTTACGTCGATCTTCCTTGTCATATCATTTCTCCTTGAATAGCAAACTTGATTTCGAGTTTATGTCGTACCCATGGTTCTAATAACCTTTCGCTTCATCATTCAAATTTGATGTCATCGCCGCTTGATTATATCTTCATGAAGTCTGTCGACAATTTTGTTGTGATCATCATCAACATTCTGAGCTCTTACCAGATATCAATCGAATTCGTGTTGATAAATACCATCCTTGCCCATCGATGATTTGTGTTTTCATCGACAACATTCTTGCCTTCCCCCAACACAAACTTGTTCGTGATTTGTGTTGTACCTTGATTTCCTTGCTATCTAGCTTAGGTTATGTTCTACCTTGTAGTATTACTTTCTTCTATATCAAGAATGTTGTGAGGATTGCTCCACCTCTTAGAATTCTTGAAATAGTGATACTTCTCACCATCACCATTCTTTCTTGGTTCCGTGTTGATTCTAACCCGGATACCAACAAGTGAACGGTGTTGTTTGGATTCTGTACTTCTAGCAACCCTATTGCTTTGAAGTAATGAATGATAGTTTCATTCTTTGTGTATTGGTTATCAGATCACCATACTAACATTGATCATGCTACCTAAGGCCCTACTTTGGGCACCCTTTTCCACTAATGTTTAATTGTGTCTGTTTTTCCTTGAGCATACATCATTACATCATTTGATCCGACAAATGTTATCTCCTTGTTCACATAACTGTGGAAATCCATCTTTTTGGATACCTCGTTGTATTATCGCTGAGTCCATCAGCCACCTCCTCATCCTCTCCTTGGCTTAATGATGAATCCCTTCGTGTATCCAGAGTCTGACCTTTGATTGAAGACCATGCAATGCTATCTCGAAGCATGTCTATGGTACTCTGATTTTCAGCAAGAACATTTGAAGCCCCATGCTAATTGTTTCTTGCTCTATTGTCCAAACACCGTTGTATGGTTAATGTCATGAAATTTTTCTCCCCTTACCTAAAGAGTTTTCTACATTATATCATGTCATTGATAATATGTCCTGCTTGTCCATGGGAAGGATATACCCCTGAATCATGTGTTTAAACACACTTTTCCTTTCCATTGTTCTGTTTAAACCTGATAATCACTTTTCCTTTCCATTGGTTTGTTTAAAACTCCTTGTGGACTATATTATATAAGCAGTAATATTTCCCTGCTTATGTAAACACCTCGCTGTACCACTCCGTCAGTAAGACCCTGTTACCTTTGTTGATGGCATTCCGGTAACCACCGATGGATGAGAATCTTGCCTACTGGTCCGCCTCGTTCAACAAGTAGGAAGACGGTTCTCTTCGTCCCTCTCCCTTGGTACTGATGTGTTGCCGACATGACCGACAGACTATCCTCTGACATGCCTTGCTTACATGATCGTGCAAGATGTCACCGACCTTCCTACTTTTAACCACATGGTGGGCCCATAACCCACAGTTCCACAGGATCGATACCTGACTCTCATGTACACCTTGTTAAGAAAGTTATCCCTTGCTCTTGGTTTCATAGGTAATTCACGAGCCACCTTCCTAGTGCTCCATTCTGGTATCAGACACAATACTTACTCTCGCTGCTCTGAACCCTTTCTCACTATGGTTCAGACTGTGAGCAACTATCTATCTGCTTGGAACCTCTTATTGTACCTTCGTACCTTACTCTCGCTGTACTTTATATGTTCAACTCGAGAGATAATCTTATGCTCATTTCATAGGTTAACCCCAGATTGTTTCCCTCAAAAGCATTCTGTCGTAGCTGAGCTGCCCCTTACCTATTTGTAAGTACGTTGAAGTTCTCGAAGAAAAGGACGACTTCACCATGATGACCTAGAGCAGAGAAATGAAGACGTCAATGTAATGGATCGACCTGTTCGAGAAGAGCAACCAAGACCGAGAAGATCCGTTAGATATTCGTAACCAAATCTTTCCCCCTTATTCCACCTCTTAAATCTCGGGACGAGATTTCTTGTAGTGGAGGAGAATTGTGACGCCCGGATAGTTACGCTACAGTAACCCTCCGCCAATGATGCCACATCACCTCGATTACTGTGGCTAATCTCGCATTAGTTCGAAACCGATTTGAATTCAATTTAAAAATCAGGAACACAATAAAAGTTTTCAAACAATAAAACCAAATTGTTCGGGTTGTGCCAAATAATGCATAAGTAATTCTGGTGGTGAGACCAAGCTATTATAAACTGTTTAAAGGCTCTAAAATAAATAAATCAATAGCAAAACATTTAATTAAATACCTTTTTCAAATTTTTACAATATTAGGCTATTTTATTTAGCTGTCCAAATTAATGTGACAGTGTTGTATTTCTAAATACTAATTTAGGTGTTGAAATTAATTTCTCTACAAAAACTAAAATTAAAACAAATAATAACTAAAGAAATAAAACAGAAAATGAAAATAAATAAAAATTTAAGAGAAGACAAAAAAAGAGGAAGCACCCCCCAACTGGGCTCCGGCCCAGCTGGCCTACCTAACTGGGCCAAGGCCCACCCCCACTCCATAACCACCCACTCCTCCCGTACCCCGAACCCCACCCACACCCACTCTCCCCCCTCTCGAAATATCTCCCTCCCCCCTCTGTCTCGATTGGATCGGGAGGGGGGGAAACCGGCCGCCGCTTGTCGCCCGGTGCTGGCTCGCTGTGACACCACCGCCTCCACCTCGCCGAACTGCTCCTCTCCGTCGCACCGTCTCCGTCCTCCTCCCCCCGTTGCCCCGGTTCCTACTCCTCTATGAGCTCCCACTCCCTCCTCTCTGCCGTGGCCACGCCCTCTCCCCCACGCTCAGCTCCGCCTCCCGACATCGCTCGTGAATAGCCCCGCGCCGGCCGCGCCCTACCGCCCCGACGCTTGCCGCACGCGCATGCGCGCGCTTCGCGCCATCCCGCTCGCCGCCTCGCTCGTGCGCCGTCCGACCGCGGCCACCGTGACCCCCAACCGCGTCACACTGCACCCCGCCCCACTCCCGCCGCTGCCTTCCCAACGCCCGCTCCTGGACGCGCACGCTGTTGGCCGCGCCGAGACCATGTCCAGCCACGCCAGAGCCGCACCAGGGCTGCGCCTTCCGCCGCGACCGTGGCTCCACCTCCCGCGCCCCACATGCCCGCCTGCGCCTGCGCCCCTCCTCCTTTCTCCCTTGCCGCGCCGCCCGCGCCCTGCTCCTCTGCTGCCCTCGCCATCGCCACTCCTCGCCCCACAGCCGCTCGTCACCCGCTCGCCCGTGGCCTGCTCCCCCACCGCCAGGCCCGCCTTCACTGACGCCTGCAAGACCGCGCGCCCGCGCGCCGCTGCCAGCACCGTCGTGGCTGCCCCGTGCTCGCGCGCCCGCCCGTGGCCTCGCCGGGGCCGCGCCTGCCGCCAGAGACCCTCGACCGCGTCGGGACCTCGCAGACATACACAAGCACACACGCGCATGATTAAACAGCGGTTGACCGCTGACTTATGGGCCCACCTTGCCTAATTAGCCATTAAAAAAAGAATATGCCCTAAACAGACTCTACCAATGGGCCCCTCATCTTATTAACCTAAATTAGATTAGTTTAAATGAATAGTTAATACTGTGAACATGACACATGGGACCCATGCTCCCTGTTTGAGTGGATAAGGCCGAACCAGTCAGCCTCTGTTGATTGGGCTGTTGACCCAGTCAACAGTGGCCCACCAGTCAGTCCCTGAGTGGCCTGGCTGGGTACACTTCTGTGTACATATAGCATTTTTGCTATTAAATTCGGATTAATAATATTTCAGAAAATGATTTAAAACTTTAAAGATTAATATAAAATAAATCGTAACTCGGATGGAAAAACTTTGTATCTGAAAGTTGCTCAGAACGACGAGACGAATCTGGATCTGCAGCCCGTTCGTCTGCCACGCATCCCTAGCATAGCGAACACGCAACTTTCCCCCTCTGGTTCAACATCCGAAAATGCGAAACACCAGGGATATTTTCCCGGATGTTCCCCCCCTTCGCCGGTATCACCTACTACTGCGTTAGGTCACCCCTAGCACCACGTATCACCATGTTATGCTTTGTGTTGCTTTGTTTGCCTTGTTATTTATTATGTTCCCCCTCCATTACTTCTTTCCGGTAGACTCCGAGACTACTGCCGATGTCCGTGTGATCGACTACATTGAAGATGACCCCTCCTTGCCAGAGCAACCAGGCAAGCCCCCCCTTTGATCACCAGATATCGCCTATGCTTCTCTCTACTGCTTGCATTAGAGTAGTGTAGCATGTTACTGCTTTCCGTTAATCCTATTCTGATGCATAGCCTGTCCTTGCTACTACTGTTGTTACCTTTACCTGCAATCCTAATGCTTAGTATAGGATGGTAGTTTATCATCAGTGGCCCTACATTCTTGTCCATCTGCCATGCTATACTATCGGACCGTGATCACTCGGGAGGTGATCACGGGTATATACTATATACTTTATACATGATACATATGATGACTAAAGTCGGGTTGGCTCGAGGAGTACCTGCGGTTGATTCACGAATTGGGGGCTGGAAGGACATACTTTCCTGACGGCCCTCTGTGTGGATCTTTGTGGCGAAGCGACAGGGCAGGTTGAGACCACCTAGGAGAGAGGTGGGCCTGGCCCTGGTCGGCGTTCGCGGATACTTAACACGCTTAACGAGATCTTGGTATTTGATCTGAGTCTGGCTACTAGCCTATACACACTAACCATCTACGCGGGGACAGGTATGGGTACTCGACGTCGTGGTATCAGCCGAAGCCTTCGTGATGTCAGCGACTGAGCGGCACGGGCCAGATTGGACTGGAATGCCTGCTAGGCTAGGTCTGCTTCCGACCGCCCTCGCAACATGCAGGTGTGCAATGGGCGATGGGCCCAGACCCCTGCGCCATAGGATTTAGAACGGCGTGCTGACATCTCTATTGTGGCTAGGTAGGGCTGCGATGTGTTGATATTCCGAGGCCGGGCATGATCCAGGAAAGTGTGTCCAGCCAAATGGGATCGAGCGTGTTGGGTTATGTGGTGCACCCCTGCAGGGAAGTTAATCTATTCGAATAGCCGTGATCTTCGGTAACAGGATGACTTGGAGTTGTACCTTGACCTTATGACAACTAGAACCGGATACTTAATAAAACACACTCTTCCAAGTGCCAGATACAACCGATGGTCTCTCTCTCACAGGGCGACGAGGGGAGGATCATCGGTTAGGATTATGCTACACGATGCTACTTGGTTAACTTGCCATCTACTCTCTTCTCCTGCTGCAAGATGGAGGTTACCAGAAGCGTAGTCTTCGAAAGGACTAGCTATCCCCCTCTTATTCCGGCATTCTGCATTTCAGTCCACATATGATACCCTTATTCCATTTGATACCAATGCATACATATGTAGCATAGCTCCTTGCTTGCGAGTACTTTGGATGAGTACTAACGGTTGCTTTGCTCCCTCTTTTCCCCTTTTCTATACTCGATTGCTGCGACCAGATGTTGGAGCCCAGGAGCCAGACGCCACCGTCGACGACGACGACTACTACTCGGGAGGTGCCTACTACTACGTGTAGCCCGCTGACGACGACCAGGAGTAGTTTAGGAGGATCCCAGGTAGGAGGCCTGCGCCTCTTTCGATCTGTATCCCAGTTTGTGCTAGCCTTCTTAAGGCAAACTTGTTTTATCTTATGTCTGTACTCAGATACTGTTGCTTCCGCTGACTCGTCTATGATCGAGCTCTTGTATTCAAGCCCTCGAGGCCCTTGGCTTGTAATATGATGCTTGTATGACTTATTTTATTTGTAGAGTTGTGTTGTGATATCTTGCCATGAGTCCCTGATCTTGATCGTACACGTTTGCGTGTATGATTAGTGTACGATTGAATCGGGGGCGTCACAATTTGGTCCTGGAGTCCGAGTGGGACTCTTTCCTTTCGGGCAAAACCGACTTTGAGGAGGCTCTTTCTCCAAGTTTCGACCCTAGGGCTCAACATATAAATAGAAGGGTAGGGCTAGCACCAAAGACACATCAAGAAACACCAAGCTATGTGCCGGCAACCCCATCCCCTCTGGTTTATCCTCTGTCATGGTTTTCGTAGTGCTTAGGTGAAGCCCTGCGGAGTTTGTTCTTCACCAAAGCCCTGCGGAGATTGTTCTTCACCAACACTATCACCACGCATTCGTGTTGCCGGAACTCATCTACTACTTCGCCCCTCTTGCTAGATCAACAAGGCAATGACGTCATCGAGCTGAACGTGTGCTGAATGCGGAGGTGCCGTATGTTTGGTACTTGATCGGGACAGATCGTGAAGGTGTACGACTACATCAACCGCGTTGATAAACGCTTCCGCTTTCGTAGACACTCTCTCCCCTCTCGTTTCTATGCATCTCCTAGATAGATCTTGCGTGATCGTAGGATTTTTTTTTGAAATACTGCGTTCCCCAACAAGGCCTATCTCGATGAACAAGGCATAGGGGCTTCTCTCGAGTTGAAATTCAAGAAAGTCATTATCGGTGTCAAAACCGGCGGATCTCGGGTAGGGGGTCCCGAACTGTGCGTCTAAGGCGGATGGTAACAGGAGGCAGGGAACACGATGTTTTACCCAGGTTCGGGCCCTCTTGATGAAGGTAAAACCCTACGTCCTCCTTGATTTATTCTTGATGATATGAGTATTACAAGAGTTGATCTACCATGAGATCGGAGAGGCTAAACCCTAGAAGCTAGCCTATGGTATGATTGTTGTTGTCCTACGGACCTAAACCCTCCGGTTTATATAGACACCAGAGGGGGCTAGGGTTACACAAGGTCGGTTACAAAGGAGGAGATATACATATCCATATTGCCTAGCTTGCCTTCCACGCCAAGTAGAGTCCCATCCGGACACGGGACGAAGTCTTCAATCTTGTATCTTCATAGTCCAACAGTCTGGCCGAAGGATATAATCCGGCTGTCCGAATACCCCCTAATCCTGGACTACCTCAGTAGTCCCCGAACCATGCTTCAATGACGATGAGTCCGGCGCGCAGTATTGTCTTCGGCATTACAAGGCGGGTTCTTCTCCAATTTCCAAGTGTTTGTAAGCAGTGTCCGGCCCCATAAATGTTGAACCTCTTGGCTTATGTGCCCAATAAGGGCTATCTCCCATGCGTCGAATGAATACGAGGCGCCAGGGCATTTTTACATTTGCCCCCTAGCCAGATAAATAAATTGTCTATTAAAGGGATAGGGATTCTTATATCCGATCCACACCATCCTCCCCTTAGCGAGAATCCATCAGAGCACGTTTCGGAAAGATCCATTCCATAATGGCCGACCTCCGCAGCTCCTCCTCCCGCCCCCGTAGCCCTAAGCCTGGTGACTGGGAGAGGTGTTCAGTACCACACAGTCGATTGGTCGAACTGCAGACCAAGGGATTTCTCCCTCCGGCGTATATGGTGCCCGTTCGAGCCGGGCTTGCCACCTACAATGGCGGGGAGCAAGCGGAGAGCTTTCCATGTCCCTCCATGGGGGAACGGGTCTGCCTTGTTCCTTATTTACTAGGGGACTTGGATTTCCAATTCATCCGTTCCTCCGCGGGATCCTGGAGTTCTAAGGCCTCCAATTACACAATTTCACCCCTGCCTCTATTCTACATATCGCTGGCTATGTTGCTCTCTGCGAGTTGTTCCTGGGCTGCGAGGCTCACTTCGAGCTGTGGAAAAGGCTATTTTGCCTCGTCCCTCGCACATAGAGGGGATCACTTTATCAAGTGGGCGGAGCCGAAATATGGCGCATCGCCGATACCGGATACCTGTCCGATACCCCGAAGAAGTCGTCCGAAGACTGGCCTTCAGAATGGTTTTATATGGAGGATGTTCCCCTTCCGGACCCTGTTCGGCGGGGTCTTCCTGGGTTCAACAATGCTCCTCTGAAGAAGCACTGAAGTTGGCGCCCACGGAGCCCCCAGGTGGAAGACAACAGAGAAGTCCTCTATATGATGAACCGGATCAAAGCACTGGCTCAATCAGGATTGACAATAATCGAAGTTATGTCGATTTGCATAATGCGTGGAGTGCAACCACTTCAGTACCGTGGGCACCCCTTGTGGTGTTTCAACGGGGTGGATGACGCCACCCGTTACGGGCGTAAGGGTCCGGGCGACGTTGCCGCTTTAGGAAAATTTTTGTCTGAATTGTTCAAGGGAGAGGAGGAGGAGTTCACCCGCATCAAGCCACGGGATGGATTCTCCATGTACAATCCTCGAAGCTGGGTAAGTTATATCTCCCTGCTCCCATTTTTCCCGCATTCTTTGTTGTAAGTATTCACCTTGCCACTTTGCGGTAGGAACTGCGAAAAGCCATAAAGGAGGTCAGCATCCCTTCTCCACAACCAGAGGACCCTGACCGGGCCCTTGACTCCGGACTTGAAGAAGATTCGGTTATATTCATGGAGCTGATAGACCGGCAGTTCAATTAGTTAAGCTGCAACGATGGCATGGTGGCCATTACGGCCGACTATCCCGGATTGCTCCCTGCATCGCACGTAAGAAAAATCAAAAATCCCAACTCCAAAACTAGGATCCCCTTTTAGACACTTCACCCACCATATACACATGGCATTTTTTACAAGGAAGGCATTCAGGACGCCCTGCCGAACCCGCAGCAATGCGCCAACAGGAGGCACCGAGGCCGGGTAGGCCAAAAAGGAAGGCGGTCAGGACGGAGACGCCGGTGCAAAGGTATAACAAACCCTGCTCCGAGGTTGTCGTCTTTCTCAAAATATAATGACGCCCGTGTTTCTTTAACAGAAAAAACGCTCGCCGGAATATGTCCGGCGATGTTACTAATCACGCTTCCACCAGCCGGGTGCCAGGACCGGACATAGAGGCGGAAGCCGATATGGGGCGGGCGCCGGATAATCCCCCTACAGAGGATGCAGATAGATTATCCGCTACAAACTCAGAGGTGGAAAGCGCCATGAATCATAGGCGCCGTCGGGCCATACTCCGTGACGCTTGTTTCTCACCAGAGGCATTTGATGCCTTCAATTCTGGAGAGGCGTACCTCCGAGCTGCTCAAGATGGTCTAGCCAGAGCCACAGATCAGTATGTAAAGGATGTACAGGTAAGTAAATCTGATGATTTATATGTATCAGTAGCCCCTGAGACTTGAAACAGTTAGCAGAACTGATTTAAGGATCATCTTTATTGTGCAGGTTCTTACAGAGAAGAATACTAGGCTGTCACAGGAGCTAGAGGAATGCAAGACCCAACTGCGGGCTGCTGTGGCCACATTGCAGGAACCGAAAAAGTCACCTGCTGATAACATTTACTTTAAAGAATGATGGTTACCATATAATGTGCGGCATGGCTGCAGTTCTAACAACAGATGTTGCAGATGAATCCGGAGAAAATCCGGAGGACCAGCATGTCGTGCGACAACTAGAGGCTGGCAAACGCGTGATGACTGAGGTTAGGCGGGAGAAAAACAATTTCCAAGATGCCAATGTCAAGCTGAGCGTGGAACTAAAAGATGTTCAAGCCCAGCTTGCAGACTCCGAGAAGGAGAAAAAGCGGCTTCGGCGCGGCACTTTCAGTAAGTGCTTGAATGAATCCTTTTGAAGGAGTTCGGCAAACAAGCCGACTAATAGCGTTATGTCTGTAGGTATGCTGACGGGTCGTCCTGCGGAGGAAATGCCCGGGTCTGCAGGTGATCTTCTATCCGAGCTCTCGCATCTGCACGAACAAGTTCGACAGGTGATGCAAGGTGTTGCCCAGGCCTTGTGGCCATCCGCCTCCCTACCAGAAGGCATTGCAGAGCTTACGAAGAAGCTCAAGGGAGCACGGCGGCGCTTCCGATTATGGAAGATATCAGCCTACCGAGAAGGTGCCGGAGAAGCATGGGCCATGGTGAAGACGCGGTACACCAAGGCCGACCCAAATCACATGGCCGAGGTCGGACCTGTGGGGCCCGACGGAAAAGAGATCCCCGTTAGCTTAGTTTATGGGCAAGTAGAATTAGCCGCAAAGTATTCCCAACAGGATTGTAGGCTAGACCGCCTGTTGGATGGTATAAAGGAGGAATTTAGTCAGTCTGCATGACTATGTAATTAAAGTGACATGTATAATGCCTTCTAGCCGGATTGTAGATCATTTTTCATGGCGGACCTTTTCGCTTCAACCTCGGGACCCGATAGTCCGGAGTGTATCCGAATACCCGCTCAGTTATATAAGAACCAGGGTGTGCATGGAGACCAGGCGTAGGGGTCATTGGTGTTTGAACAGACAAGTGCCCAACTAGTTATGTTATATTACATGGGTAGTAAGAAACATCTTCTAGGGAGAATAGTTCCGTTAAGGGTTCCTTTCCCTGGGTAAGCATGCCCTAAAGTGCATGTCCGGACTACGACAGGAAACGCAGGAAAAACATCTGGGGCAGATATGGAAAATAAATAAAAATCATCTTTTGTTCACCGACCGAATATTCCCTTAAGAAAGCTAGCTTTCGGCTTCACCCAGTCTGAGGTGCACATCCGGCTGACCCGGTAGTAACAATCGTAGAGGTGCTCCCCTTATGCCCTAACCGAATTAACGAGAGCGTAGGGCATAAATACAAGAGCCAGGCAACCCAGCTTGGCCAAAACTTAAGTCATATCGATGCATATAATGGCAAAAAAGGTACATGTGGAAGCATAGCACATGTGCGGGGCACGAGGCCCAAATAAATAATCAAGCTTCTGTGAAAGAAGCCCCCCAGGTATAATGAGTGCGGCTAGCGCACCTGTAATGTGCCAACGAGGTGCAAGTCGACCTTTGAAGGCCTGGAGAAAGAATAAAAGAAAGAAAGAAAAACAAGACAGATAATGTATAAAAAATGGACAGAGGAAGGGGACAAACACAGGGTCCGGCGCTAGGTGTAGAATCTTCGGAGCCTGGCCGTGTTCCATGGGTTCGGCTCGAGTCCATTAGTCGATGCATCCCGTAGTCGGTACGCTCCATCGGTTAGAACTTGGTCAATAATGAAGGGACCTTCCCATTTGGGCTCGAGCTTGTTCTTTTTCTTATCCGGCAGACGTAGAACTAGTTCGCCAACGTTATAAGTTTTGGCCCGTACTTCTCTGCTTTGGTATCTACGAGCCTGTTGCTGACAAAATGCGGAACGGGCTTTTGCCACGTTGCGCTCCTCCTCCAAGGTGTCCAGACTATCCTGCCGACCAAGCTCGGCTTCTCTTTCTTCGTACATGCGCACTCGAGGTGAGTCATGAATTATGTCACAGGGCAAGACTGCCTCTGCGCCGTACACCATAAAGAAGGGTGTATATCCGGTACTACGGTTCGGCGTGGTCCGCAGCCCCCAGAGTATGGAGTCGAGCTCCTCTACCCAGTGCGTGTTAGACTCCGTTAAGGACCGCACTAGCCTGGGTTTAATGCCGCTCATTATAAGACCGTTCGCGCGCTCCACTTGACCGTTGGTTTGTGGGTGATAGACCGAAGCATAATCGAGCCTGATGCCCATTTTGCTGCACCAGAGTTTTACCTCATCGGCAGTAAAGTTCGTCCGTTGTCAGTGATGATGCTGTGAGGGACGCCATAACGGTGTATGACCCCGGATATGAAGTCTATAACCGGTCCGGATTCGGCTGTTTTAAAAGGTTTGGCCTCTATCCATTTGGTGAATTTATCCACCATGACCAGTAAGTACTTTTTCTTATGGGTTCCCCCTTTAAGGGGTCCAACCATGTCAAGCCCCCAGACCGCAAAGGGCCACGTAATGGGGATTGTTTGGAGGGCGGTGGGTGGCATGTGGCTTTGATTTGCAAAGAGCTGGCAACCGGCGCAACGTTGGACCAAGTCCTGTGCATCTGCCCGGGCCGTTGGCCAATAGAATCCTGTACGGAAGGCCTTGCTGACAAGAGCCTGGGCTGCGGCATGGTGACCGCCGAGTCTGGTGTGAATTTCTGCCAAAAGGTTCCGTCCTTCCTCTTCGGAGATACACCTTTGAAGGACTTCGGTAGTGCTTTTTTTATACAATTCTCCTCATGGACCCTGTAGGCCTTAGATCGCCGCACTATGCAGCGTGCCTCATTTTGGTCCTTCGGAAGTTCCTGCCTAGTTAGGTACGCCAGGAATGGTTCTGTCCATAGGGCTATGATGGCCATTATTACATGGGTCGAAGATGTTATTTCGGTGGCAGAGCCTCCGATTGTGTCAGAGTGTTCGGTATCGGGTATTTTGGCCGGGTCCGGATTATTGTTACCGGTGTCCCCTTCCCATACTACGGATGGCTTGAACAGCCTCTCCAGAGAGATGTTGGGGAGGGACCGCATCGCGCTTTGCGCCGATGCGGGCAAGGATATCTGCCGCCTGATTCTTTTCCCGAGCACATGGTGAAATTCGAGCCCCTCGAACCGAGCTGACATTTTTAGGATGGCGTTTCGGTAGACCGCCATTTTCGGATCCTTGGCGTCAAAATCTCCATTTATTTGGGATATTGCAAGGTTTGAATCCCCACGCACCTCCAGGCGTTGAATGCCCATGGAGACTGCCATCCAAAGACCATGCAATAAGGCTTCAGATTCGGCTGCGTTGTTGGAGTCTATGTACAATATTTGTCGTACGTACTGAATGGTATCTCTGGTTGGGGACGTCAGGACGTCGCCAGCCCCTAGACCAGCCAGCATTTTAGAACCGTCGAAGTGCATGATCCAATTGGAGTATGCGCCGTACTCTTTAGGGAGTTCGGCCTCCGTCCATTCGGCGACAAAGTCGGCCAATACTTGCGACTTAATGGCTCGTCGTGGTTTGTATGTTATGTAGAACGGGAGGAGCTCAATAGCCCATTTGGCAATCCGGCCCGTAGCGTCGCGGTTGTTTATAATATCATTAAGTGGCACTTCCGAGGCTACTGTAATTGAACACTCTTGAAAGTAGTGTCGCAGCTTCCGGGATGCCATGAATAC
Source organism: Triticum aestivum (assembly GCF_018294505.1). Classification (NCBI taxonomy): domain Eukaryota; kingdom Viridiplantae; phylum Streptophyta; class Magnoliopsida; order Poales; family Poaceae; genus Triticum; species Triticum aestivum. The sequence goes on along the minus strand of NC_057803.1, from coordinate 293,817,438 downwards.
CGCGTAGGCTATCTTTTGATAATGTGGGTACCGTGATTTGCATGGAGTGAGGACAGTGGATACATAGTATACCGGCTTTTGAAGAGGGAATTTATGTCCGTCAGCTTCTCGTTCGACGACGAGCATTGTGCTTACAACTTGATGGGTTGCCGCAATGTACAGCATTGGTTCGCCGATGTTTGGCGCAACCAGGATTGGGTTGGTTGCCAAAATGGCCTTTATTTCTTCCAATCCGGGTGTGGCAGCGTCCGTCCACTCAAAGTGTTCGGTGCGCCGGAGGAGGCGATAAAGGGGTAAAGCCTTTTCTCCTAAGCGGGAGATAAAGCGGCTTAGAGCCGCCACGCATCCTGTTAACTTTTGGATTTGTTTGAGGTTGGTTCGGGTAGCCAACTGTGACAAAGCTCAGATTTTGGCCGGGTTAGCTTCAATACCTCTACTGGAGACAATGAAACCCAGGAGCTTTCCGGCTGGTACGCTGAAAACGCATTTTTCCGGATTGAGCTTAATGTCGTATGTTCGGAGGTTGTCGAATGTGAGCCTCAAGTCGTCTATCAAAGAGTCGACGTGTTTGGTTTTGACGACCACATTGTCTATGTATGCCTCTATTGTTTTGCCGATTTGTTTCTCCAGACATGTCTGAATCATGCGCTGATATGTTGCGCCGGCGTTTTTGAGCCCAAAAGGCATTGTGTTGAAACAGAAGGGACCGTATGGTGTGATGAATGCCGTTGCGGCTTGGTCGGACTCCGCCATGTTCATTTGGTGGTAACCGGAGTATGCGTCAAGGAAACACAATGACTCGTGTCATGCGGTAGCATCGATAATTTGGTCGATGCGGGGGAGGGGGAAGGGATCCTTTGGGCAAGCTTTATTGAGGTCCTTGAAATCGACACAAAGGCGCCAGGATTTATCCTTCTTTGGTACCATCACCAGGTTTGCTAGCCAGTCCGGGTGTTTTATCTCTCTCATGAATCCGGCCTCCAATAACTTGGCTAGTTCCTCTCCCATGGCATGTCTCTTAGGTTCGGAGAAACGCCGAAGAGCTTGCTTGACCGGCTTGAATCCCTTTATGATATTGAGGCTATGCTCGGCCAGCCTGCGTGGGATTCCTGGCATGTCTGAGGGGTGCCAGGCGAATATGTCCCAATTCTCGCGCAGGAACTCTCGTAGTGCGGCGTCCACGGCGGGTTTTAACTGTTCCCCGATGGAGGCTGTTTTTGTAGGGTCCATTGGGTGGACTTGGAATTTGACTATTTCATCCGCTGGTTTAAAAGAGGTGGACTTGGATCTCTTATCGAGTATCACGTCATCCCTGTCCACTGTGGAGCGTAGCGTGGTTAGCTCCTCAGCCAAGAGGGCTTCGGATAATGCCTCGAGGGCCAGTGCGGCTGTTTTGTTTTCGGCGCGGAGTGCTATGTCCGGATCACTAGCAAGAGTGATAATTCTGTTGGGCCCGGGCATTTTGAGCTTCATGTACCCGTAATGGGGTATGGCTTGGAAGATTGTGAACGCCTCCTGCCCTAACAGGGCGTGGTAACCGCTACTGAATGGGGCCACTTGGAACGTAATCTCTTCGGACCTATAATTCTCAGGTGTGCCGAACACCACATCTAGTGTGATTTTGCCTGTATAGCGCGCTTCCCGACTGGGGATTATTCCTCTAAAGGTTGTGCTGGTTCGCTCGATGCAGTTCTAGTCTATTTCCATTTTTTGAAGGGTTTCCTCATAGTTGAGGTTTAATCCGCTGCCGCCGTCCATGAGTAACTTGGTGAGTTGAAAGCCATCCACAATTGGATTGAGGACCAATGCGGCTGATGCTCGGGTTGTTCGGAATTTAGGTTCGTCACTGGCATTGAAAGTAATAGTCGTGTCACTCCATGGGTTTATTGTCGCCACGTGGTAGATTTCGGCAAGGCTGCGGAGTGTTCGCTTTCGCCTATTATTTGATGCGAAAGTCTCGAAGACCGTTAATACCGTACTGGTATTTCTGGGATGGTGCTCTATGGCTTCTTGAATTAGGAGATCCTCGCCACTTTTGGCTACCTGCCGAAGTATCCAACATGCTCTAAGGCTATGTGTTGGTATGGCGCCCTCTGTACTATGAATTTTACAGGGTCCATTGAGCCATCCCTCCAGTACAGTTCCATGCCCTATAGAGGGTTTTTGCTTTTTGGTAGTTGGCCTGGGTGTATTTTGATAGTGCACCCTTTATTTCGTACTGGGTTCGTATTTAGGGCCGGATTATCCCAAAAGTTTGTTTCGGTTTTCTAGGCACTTTCCATCGCATAGTACTTTCGTACTATGGACGCCAAGTCAGCGAAGCGTGATATCTCACGGCGATTTATGGCGTTGAGAATTCCCTTGTCCGTGCAATTATTGCAGAAAAATAAGATTCCTCGCGACAGTCCTTGACCTTGTTCATCGCAAGGAGGAATCTGGCCCAATAGTGATGTACTGTTTCCTGGGGCTCTTGCCTGATGTGGGAAAGATTGCTTATGTTTGGGTGGGTGGGTGGAATTGAATCTGAACCCTTACCCGATCTGGGATCCAGGGGCCGAGGAATTTCCAATTTTAGAAATTCTGGTTCCGGGGTGTTACCCGATAATCCTGGCCCGCTGCCTGAGTCTAAGTTTAGGGATTGGATGCTGTCCTCCCGCGAACGGTTATCCGGCTCGGAGAGCTCAGGAATCCGGACATAGTTGGTCCTCAATATGGAGGAGAGCTCGCCGCATTGTTCCTCCACCACTGCAATATGATGGGTGACCGACGGAGAGTTAATCTCCCTTTGATCGGGTTTAAGCCCAATCCGAACATAGTTCGTAGCGACTCCCAGGGCGGCGATGCAATCCAAGAGCTCGTTTAGGGAGGCGAGCTCCATTGGATCCATCTGTTCGGCGAGTGCCGATTTGACGTGGAGGTTGTTTTCGATGACCCGGGAAGTCATCGTCGGCGCGGCGGCCGAACAGGCGGTCATGATGAAACTGCCTAGCCGGAGAGTTTGGCCGACAGCCAAAGCTCCCCCAACAGTAGTACCGTCTTTAAAGACGAGACGAGACATCCTTCCTTCTGGCGACAGCATAGTGGAACTCTCAATGAAAGCACCAATGTCGGTGTCAAAACCGGCGGATCTCGGGTAGGGGGTCTCGAACTGTGCATCTAAGGCGGATGGTAACACGAGGCAGGGAACACGATGTTTTACCCAAGTTCGGGCCCTCATGATGGAGGTAAAACCCTACGTCCTGCTTGATTTATTCTTGATGATATGAGTATTACAAGAGTTGATCTACCACGAGATCGAAGAGGCTAAACCTTAGAAGCTAGCCTATGGTATGATTGTTGTTGTCCTACGGACCTAAACCCTCCGGTTTATATAGACACCGGAGGGGGCTAGGGTTACACAAGGTCGGTTACAAAGGAGGAGATATACATATCCGTATTGCCTAGCTTGCCTTCCACGCCAAGTAGAGTCCCATCCGGACACGGGACGAAGCCTTCAATCTTGTATCTTCATAGTCCAATAGTCCGGCCGAAGGATATAATCCGGCTGTCCGGATACCCCCTAATCCTGGACTCCCTCAGTCATCGAGAGCAAAGTAAGAAGTTTCAAGTGGATAGGCAATTGTTCTATGATTGAAACAGAGGGTGAAAGGAGTCCAAAGGAATGTGAATAAGTATTGAATCTGATACCCGAATTGATGACCTCTCGGAAGTGGCTCGTGAATTACATACGAGGCCATGCGCGAGGAATAGCTTTGGGAACAAGGGGGTGCACAAGATAGTCAGGTTTCAATCCTGTGGAACTATGTGTTATGGGCCCACCGTGTGGGTTAAAAGTAGAAGGAACAGTGACATCTTGCATAGTCATGGTGGCAAGACGCGTCAGAGGATAGCCTGTCAGTTATGCTGGCAAGAACGTTGGTACCAAGGGCGAGGGATGGAGAGAACCATTTTCCTGCTCATTGAGACAAGGCGGACCAGTAGGCAAAGTTCTCGTCCATCGGTGGTTGCCGGAATGTCATCAACAAAAGTAACAGGGTCTTTCTGACAGAATTGTACCCGAGGTGGTTACATAAGCAGGGAATTATTACTGCTTAGATCATATTGATCACAAGAAAGGTTAAACAAAACAATGGAAAGGCAAATGTGTTTATCTGATTAACAGAACAATGGAAAGTAAAATGTGTTTAAACACATATTTCAGTGGTATATTCTTCCCAAGGATAAGCATAGCAATGATATCCATGACAGGATAGAAAGTAGAAAACCATTTAGGTAAGGGGAGAGGATTTCATGACATAACCCGCACAAGGGTGATTGAAATTGATAAAGAAAATTTAGCATTGTCCTTCAAATGTTTTTATTGAAAATCGTTGTACCAAAGACATGCTTCGAGATAGCATTGACATGGTCATTGGGTAAAGTTCAGACTTTGAATACACAAAGGATCCATCAGGAACAACTTATAGGATAAGTTTTACAACTTCCTCATGGGAGAATGGCTAACCTTGATAAAATGGAACTATAACAATAGATCCTTTGGCTAGGTGTGCTAGGCAAGACATCACCTTACCGGGTCATAAAAGACCAGTGTTATAACTATTGGAATTATGTCCCAACCATCCTATCCGGCCGAGATTCGGGTCTGATTGGGGTCAGGATACCTCAGACTCAGGATGCCTGAGAAGAAAAATGTGTGACACAAATTGATGTGAAGACATCGTAAGATTCACGGGAAATGAACTATGGAAGCGAGTTCCGAAACAAGAATTCACTAGTAAACCATGGAGAGGACGGGGAGGTGGCTGATGGACTCGGCGGCAATTCATCGAGGTTTCCAAAAAGATGGATTTCCATAATTAAGTGAACAAGGTGATAGCATCGGACACACCTAAGTATATAATGAGGTATGTTCGACGAGAACATCCACAATTAAATATTAAACGAAAATGCACCTGGAAATATGGACCAAGTAGGACGATCAAAGTTAGAATGGTGATTCATAATGAAACTATCAGCCATTCACTTCGAAACAATAGGGTTGCTAGAGATATTAAATTCTCACAATAGAGTTCACTCAACACGATCAAAGAAAAGAATGGTGATGGCAAGAAGCATTTCTTAAGTTGTGGTGAAATTCTCACGACATTCCTGACATAAAAGTTGGTAACACTCTATGGTGAACATAACATAAGTTGGATAGCAAAGAACTCAAGGTACAACACAAAATAAGAACACGTTTTGTGTTGGAGGGAATGCAATAATGTTGTCGATGATAACCCAAATCATCGAGGGAAAAGGATGTTATTTGTTAGGGATATAACTACTGGGTATGAACCGCCCAGGAGGGGCCAGGTCATACCACTGGCGGCTTACCAATGAAGATGGCGGATCATACGAGCCTGGTGACGGCCCAAGACCCATAGGTGACTTAAGGCCCTGGAGGATGGACTGCCATGTATGTATGACTTGTATTGTAAGGCAAGCGTAGTTAGCCACCGAGCCCGACACGTTGTGTATGAGCCGGTCGGGACTCGTGAACGTCGGCGTTAATCTGTTATAAAGGATGACAGCAGCGTTTGGCAGAAAAGACTCGAGACTAGATCAAGTATTGCTCCTGTATCAAAACCAAGCATACATCCCAAACTGGAGTGGCCATTACCTTCACCACAAGGGCGAACATGTATAAAATCTCGTGTCTTTGTCTAGATTAACCCCTTTGCTAACTAGTTGTGATGGTCACGACTAAGTCCTTCCGTAGGACATCAAAGTGTGAATTCCATGACATTTGGCGCCCATCTTGATGGCCAGCGCACGCTGTTTCATTCTCTGAGGAGCTTTGAAAGGATGAAGGTATACGATGTAGCCGATGACAAGAGTCAGTCAACGGCAAGCTCATTGAGATGTAGGCTAAAACCCTAGAAGCTGGCTCAATCATAGTATGGGTATGGGTCCTTCGCGAATCCACGTTATCTTCATCGGCAAGTGAGGGAGTACTGGATTAGGGGGTATCCGGACAGCCGGATTATATCCTTTGGCCGGACTATTGGACTATGAAGATACAAGATTGAAGACTTCGTCCCGTGTCCGGATGGGACTCTCCTTGGCGTGGAAGGCAAGCTTGGCAATACGGATATGTAGATCTCCTTCCTTGTAACCGACTCTGTGTAACCCTAGCCCCCTCCGGTGTCTATATAAACCGGAGGGTTTTAGTCCGTAGGACAACATACAATCATACCATAGGCTAGCTTCTAGGGTTTAGCCTCTCTGATCTCGTGGTAGATCAACTCTTGTACTACTCATATTATCAAGAATAATCAAGCAGGACGTAGGGTTTTACCTCCATCAAGAGGGCCCGAACCTGGGTAAAACATCGTGTCCCCTGCCTCCTGTTACCATCCGCCTTAGACGCACAGTTCGGGACCCCCTACCCGAGATCCGCCGGTTTTGACACCGACATTGGTGCTTTCATTGAGAGTTCCTCTGTGTCGTCACCGTTAGGCTTGATGGCTCCTTCGATCATCGATAGCGATGCAGTCCAGGGTGAGACTTTTCTCCCCGGACAGATCTTTGTATTCGGCGGCTTCGCACTGCGGGCCAACTCGCTTGGCCATCTGGAGCAGATCGAGAGTTACGCCCCTGGCCACCAGGTCAGGTTTGGAAGCTTAAACTACACGGCCGACATCCGCGGAGACTTGATCTTCGACGGATTCGAGCCCCTGCCGAGTGCGCCGCACGGTCACGATGAGCATGATTTAGCTCTACCATCGGACAGTGTTCAGGAGACCGCACCGGCAACCGCTCTGACCCTCAATTCGGAGCCAATTGCGCCATCCATGGACGGGTGGATAGACCCCGCCACGGAGGCCGTATTCTCAGCGGCGATCGAGCCACGTATCGACCTTACCCTTCACGAGAGCCGTGACACCGAACTGCCAGATTCTTCCCTGGCCACGGACTCCGAACCGCCTGCGCCCGTGCCTATCGAATCCGACTGGGCGCCGATCATGGAGTTCACCTCCGCGGATATCTTTCAGCACTCGCCCTTCGGCGACATACTGAACTCATTAAGGTCTCTCTCCCTATCAGGAGAGTCCTGGCCGAACTATGTTCGCAGGATTGGGATGCGGATGACGAAGAAATTCGCCGCCCACCCACCACCCACTTAGTAGCCACTGTCGACAATTTGACCGACATGCTCGACTTCGACTCCGAAGACATCGACGGTATGGACGACGATGCGGGAGACGAACAGGAACCACTGCCCACAGGGCACTGGACAGCCACCTCATCATATCATATATACATGGTGGACACACCCAAATAAGGCAATGGCGATGGGACAGCGGAGGATGACCCCTCCAAGAAGCAACCCAAGTGCCGACGTCAGCAGCGCCGCTCTAAGTCTCGCCAAAGCAAAAGCGGTGACACCGCACAGGAGATAATAGCACTCCGGACAGTGCCGAAGACGACAACAATCCCCTCCAGCAAGATTTAGAGCAGGAGGATGGAGAAGCCAGCCCTCCCGAGAGAGCGGCAGATGGAGAGGCGGAGGATGATAATTACTTGCCTCCCTCTGAAGACGAGGCAAGCCTCGACGATGACGAATTTGTCGTGCCTGAGGATCCCGCCGAGCAAGAGCGCTTCAAGCGCCGGCTTATAGCCACGGCAAATAGCCTTAAGAAAAAGCAACAGCAGCTTCAAGCTGATCAAGATTTGCTAGCTGACAGATGGACTGAAGTCCTTGCGGCCGAGGAATATGAACTCGAACGCCCCTCCAAGAGTTACCCAAAGCGCAGGTTGCTACCCCGACTGGAGGAGGAAGCATTAAAACCTACATCTCCAGCGTATGACGCGGCTGATCGGCCACCTCGTGGCCGCGACAGAGAGGCATTTCAGCCAAAAGCTCAGCCCGCACCCCGACGCCACTCAAATAAAAATGACAAGGCACGGGGAAACACGCTAGACCTGCGAGACGTATTGGAGGACAAAGCAAAACACGCAAGATCGATCTACGGATCACGAGGGCGCGCCACTACGCGAGACGATAACCGTCACGCCGGATACAGTAAAAGTAAATCCGGCCGGGCCGAACACAGCGGACAAGACTCATTTGAGCTGCGTCGCGACATAGCCCAGTACAGAGGCGCCGCACACCCCATATGCTTCACAGACGAAGTAATGGATCACCAAATCCCAGAGGGTTTCAAACCCGTAAATATCGAATCATACGACGGCACAACAGATCCTGCGGTATGGATCGAGGACTTCCTCCTGCACATCCACATGGCCCGCGGTGACGATCTACACGCCATCAAATACCTCCCACTCAACTCAAAGGACCAGCTCGGCATTGGCTCAACAGCCTGCCAGCAGAATCCATTGGCTGTTGGGAAGATCTGGAAGCCGCATTCCTCGACAACTTCCAGGGCACTTATGTGCGACCACCAGATGCCGATGACTTGAGCCACATAATTCAGCAGCCAGAGGAATCGGCCAGGCAATTCTGGACACGGTTCCTGACAAAGAAAAATCAAATCGTCGACTGTCCGGATGTAGAGGCCCTAGCAGCTTTTAAGCACAACATCCGCGACGAGTGGCTCGCCCGGCACCTTGGCCAGGAAAAGCCGAAATCTATGGCAGCCCTCACGACACTCATGACCCGCTTTTGCGTGGGAGAAGACAGCTGGCTGGCTCGCAGCAATAATATATCAAAGAACCATGGTACTTCGGATACCAAGGATAGCAATGGCAGGTCACGTCCAAACAAACACAAGCGCCACATCAACAGCGACAATACCGAGGATACGACAGTCAATGCCGGATTCAGAGGCTCTAAACCCGGTCAGCGGAAAAAGCCATTCAAAAGAAGCACTCCGGGCCCGTCCAGTTTGGACCGATATACTCGATCGCTCGTGCCAAATACATGGCACCCCCGACAAGCCAGCCAACCACACCAACAGGGAATGTTGGGTGTTCAAGCAGGCCGGCAAGTTAAACTGCCGAAAACAAAGATAAGGGGCTACATAGCGATGACGAGGAAGAGCCCCGGCAGCCGAACATCAGAGGATAGAAGAGGTTCCCCCCACAAGTGCGGACGGTGAACATGATATACGCAACCCACATCCCCAAGAGGGAGCGGAAGCGTGCGTTAAGGGATGTATATGCGTTGGAGCCAGTCGCCCCAAAGTTCAACCCATGGTCCTCCTGTCCGATCACCTTCGATCGCAGGGACCATCCCACTAGTATCCGTCATGGCGGATTCGCCGCATTGGTCCTAGACCCAATCATGGACGGATTTCACCTCACTCGAGTCCTTATGGACGGCGGCAGCAACCTGAACCTGCTTTATCAGGACACAATGCGCAAAATGGGTATAGACCCCTCAAGGATCAAACCCACAAAAACGACCTTCAAAGGCATCATACCAGGTGTAGAGGCCCATTGCATAGGCTCAGTCACACTGGAAGTGGTCTTCGGATCCCCGATAACTTCCGGAGCGAGGAGTTAATCTTAGATATAGTCCCGTTCCATAGTGGCTATCATGCATTGCTCGGGCGAACCGCATTTGCGAGATTCAACGCGGTACCGCACTATGCATATCTCAAGCTCATGATGCCAGGACCTCGGGGGTTATCACAGTAAATGGAAACACAGGGCGCTCTCTCCGCACGGAGGAGCACACTGCGGCCCTCGCAGCAGAAGCGCAAAGCAGCCTCTTAAGGAAACCACTAGTTCGGCGATTAAAGACCCGGACACCTTCAAGCGCGCCCGGAGTAATCGACAACAAGACCGTCTGGCACGTTCCGAGGTCGCATAGCAATGCGCCCCCCACCCCAGTCCCAGCCAAACGGCGAAATCCGTGCCACGCGTACATAATTACGCATTGAAAATACCATGGGCATAGTGGGGGGGGCACGACTACGGACATGTCCCAAAACGCAGCTCAACCGCACTAGGGGCTTCCCGCCTTATTATTTTTCTCTCTTTTAGGACTTTACTCTCTGGAAACCCCGTCCGGCAGTACGATTGCCGGACACACGATACAACAACCAAGGAGGCAGAAAGCTACGTCGCACCATGGAACTCCCAGGTGGTCTCTGATAACGAGTGAAATACTTGCTTTAAATACCATTCCTCAGCTTGCCCTTGGAGGGGACATGTCAAATAGTCCTACTTTTTGCTTATCGCACTACTTGTATCATTCTGCTTCGACGCACCTTTTTGAATAAACAATGCATAGCACTAGACTATTACCGCATTCTCTATTCTTTTATATATATATGTTCATTCATGACATTCAGCACCCGTACACTCTGGTACGGCCAATACGCCAGGGGCTTAAGCGTACCCCATAATACGGCGTGAGAAGTCCGAACACTTTCGACAGTGCGGCACCCCGAACTTATAGCATTATATGCATCAGCTCCGAATCATGTCTTGGGTCAATAGTTGGGTTTGCCCGGCTCCCATGTTTTGGTACCTTACGTTCCGCTATATCGGCTAAGGTAGCACTGGGAGAACTACTGCGATTGTGCCCCGGTTCATCTGGGCAAGCACCTCAGTAGAGAAAGCTAAAACTGACTGTCATGATAAGGCGAGAGCTGGTCGCTGTTCGAGAGGTCTCGAGTCCCTAAAGACTTATGCCGCTTAAAGCGAGGAGTCGGCTTTGTCCGGCTTAAGGCGTGTATAGCGCCCCGAATTCGGCCTTCCGAATACTAGGGGCTTCGCCAAAATTTAAAATTGTAGACTTCTATGGCTAAGTGAGAGTGATAAAGCATTATAGTCCGATTGCCTTGTTCGTTGTGCTGAGCACCTCCCTCGAAGGACCCAACAATGGGAAAAAGAGTGCTCAAATTTGTCCCAAACACCCCAGGACTCGTGGCATGGGGGCAGAAGCCGACGACTGGCCATCTCTCAGATTTAATAAATAGCCGCATAGAAGGTAATATTTTAAATTCAAACAAGCGTTGCATAGCGCATATGAACACGTTTTCATAATACAGGATCACACGAGCAAGTTCATTCAAAAATTACATCCTTCGCACACTCGTCCGCCACAAGACGGGCACCCTTCAGGACACCCTCATAATACATTTCGGGGTGGCGATGCTCCTTGCCCTGCGGCGGCCCCTCCTTCACCAGCTTCTCGGCGTCCATCTTGGCCCAGTGCACCTTCGCACGGGCAAAAGCCCGGCGGGCACCTTCGATGCAGACGGACCGCTTTGATGACTTCCAGCCAGGGGCAGGCATCCACAAGCCGCCTCACCAGGCCGAAGTAGCTGTTGGGAAGGGAGTCGCCAGGCCACATCCGGACTATAAGGCCCCTCATGGCCTGTTCGGCCGCCTTGTGCAGCTCGACCAGTTGCTTCAGCTGGTCGCTCATAGGCATCGGGTGTTCGGTCCCAGTATACTGAGACCAGAACAACTTCTCCGTCGAGCTTCCCTCCTTGGCCTGGTAATATTTCGCGGCATCCGACACGCTGCGGGGCAAATCTGCGAATGCTCCTGGAGAGCTCCGGACTCGGGTAAGTAACAAGTAATTTACTTTCACATGCTTGCTTTGCATATTGAATGCCTTACCCGCCGCTATCTTCCTCATCGCCTCAATTTCCTGGAGGGCCTTTTGGGCTTCAGCCTTGGCATGCTTTGTGCTCTCGAGGGCCGCGGCAAGCTCGGACTCTCGCGTCTTCGAGTCAAGCTCCAAAGTCTCGTGTTTCTTCACGAGAGCCTGGAGCTCTTGCTGCACCTCGCCCACCCGTGCCTCTTGTTTCTCCCGCTCGGTGCGCTCCTTGGCCGCTTTGTTTTCGGCCTCGGACAACGCTTGCTTCAGGGTCGCCACTTCGGTCGTGGCCCCTGGCACATTCATGATGATCCTGTCATTTCGCAACCACATTTTCTTTTTTATAGACAAGGTATTACTTACCTTTGTTCTCCTTGAGCTGCCTCTTGGCAAGGCCGAGCTCTTCCTCGGACCGCTCGAGGTTCTGCTTCAGTGCGGCGACCTCCGCAGTCAGTGCGGCAGAGGTCAGCAGCAAAGCCTGCATACGCATACAGACATACTTATATTAGACTCCTGCAGATATTATTTGATCCTCTATTCGGCTTTTCTTTGTGAACACCAAACAGAGCATCAGGGGCTACTGTCTATGCGGTAATATTTTTCCTATATTTTAAATACTTACCTCAAAGCCTGTTAGAAGGCTGGCACAGGCTTCAGTCAGTCCGCTCTTGGCGGACTGAACCTTCTTGATCACCGCACTCATAATAGTGCAGTGCTCTTCGTCAATGGAAGCGCCGCGAAGCGCTCCTAGCAGGTCGTCCGGTGCCTCTGGATGGACAGAGGTCACTGGCACGGATGGCTTGCCCTCTTGGAAGGGGGCCGCCTGCCCGAGTCCGAAACCACTGGAGGTTTCGACGCGGTGTTTGGCTGAGGGCCGAACTTGGAGCCCCTGGGAGCCTTGCTCCCTTTGCTCCTAGAGTCCGGAAGGTCACCTTGAGGCGCCCCCGGGACTATCTCCCCCCGGCTCGGTGCCCCTTGAGACAATACCTCGGCATTGTCCGTAGGGCAAGGAGAGGAGGCGGTTGGAAGTGTATCACTATTCATGTCCGACGAGTCCAAGGAACCGTCCGACGAGGATACGTCGATACGGGCTTGGGGCGGACTGCATAATCATATTCGACGTTAGGAGAAGCAGTGCAACAAAAGTATGCTATGAGTTACTCTGGTATCCGAATACTTACGACTTCGCCAGGGGCTTGGCCCTGAGCAGCCACTCGTCTTCACCGTCAGTGGCGGTAGTGCAGCAGTCCGGAAGGAGAGTCCTTCCCTTCTTGGACCCTTCGGCCTCCCCGGTTGGGGCGGCCTTCCTTTTCTTATCTCCCAGAGCTGGAGGGGGAGAATCTTCATCTTCCTTCTCCTCGTTTTCACGGGAGGAGTGCATCTCGGAGTTATCGGATGATGTGTCCGATACCACATGGTGCTGGGAACTCTTTCGGGTTCCCGTGGCCTAATTCTTGGTCTTCTCCGGCACCTCATAAGGAGCCGGAGTCCGCATCTCCGTCGGGAGAGCGTCTACAGGGTCTTCGGGCAGAGGGGCCGGACAGTTAATCTGCTCCGATGTCTCCACCCAGTCCTGTCAAAGGCATGGGAGCTCAGACCCCGCACATGGTTAAGCTATGGGAAATAAATACCCTACCTGGTGTACAGAGCTTACCGGATTCGCAGGGTGCTTCGCGCTTAACCCACTGTCCTCGGTAAGAGAAGGGGGGACCTCGACGCCTTTGAGTAGCACCTCCCAAACGTCCTTATGCATCGTGTCGAAGAGCTCGCGTAGAGTCTGGTGCTGGGCCGGGTCGAACTCCCATAAGTTGAAAGCCCGTTGTTGACACGGGAGGATCCGGCGGAAGAGCATGACCTGGACTATGTTGACAAGCTTAAGTTTCTTGCTTGTCATGTTCCGGATACACTTCTGGAGTCCGTCCAGCTCCACCGATGAGCCCCAAGACAGGCCCTTCTCCTTCCAGGAAGTGAGCCGCGTGGGGATTCCGGATCGAAACTCGGGGGCCGCCACCCAGTTGGTGTCGCGCGGCTCGGTGATGTAGAACCACCCCGATTGCCACCCCTTTATGGTCTCCACGAAGGAGCCCTCGAGCCATGTAACGTTGGGCATTTTGCCCACCATGGCTCCGCCGCATTCCGCTTGTTGGCCGCCTACTACCTTCGGCTTGATATTGAAGGTCTTCAGCCATAGGCCAAAGTGGGGCCGGATGCAGAGGAATGCCTCGCACACGACGATGAACGCTGAGATGTTGAGGATGAAATTCGGGGCCAGATCATGAAAGTCTAGCCCATAATAGAACATAAGGCCGCAGGCGAATGGATGGAGGGGAAACCCCAGTCCATGGACAAAGTGGGGGAGGAAAACCACCCTTTCGTGAGGTTTCGGCGTAGGGACGATCTGCCCCGCGGCTGGCAGCCGGTGCGCGATATCCGCGGCTAAGTATCCGGCTCCACGTAGTTTTTTGATCTGTCCCTCCGTAACGAAGGAGGCCATCCACTTGCCTCCCGCTCCAGACATGTTTGGAGAGAGTTGAGGAAAAGGATGTGGACTTGGGCGCCGGAGCTCGGGTGCGTGAGAATGGATGGGCAAGGAGGAAGAAGGTGTGGGTAGAAAAAGGTGAGACCTTATCCCTTTATAAGGGCGGACAAAACTATGCGTCCCCACCCGCCTAGTAAAACTTTCTTATCCCCCAAGCGTCGTAATTGATGGCGCGGTTGGGTTACCCACGTCCGTATTAATGGGAATCCCATAATAAGGGGACATGATCTCTGCTTCGACAAGACGTGCCAAGGAAACCGCCTCGCGAAACACGCTGAGACAGGTTATGAAAAACGATTCGAATAAAGACATGGTTGTGGTGTGATGTCACACTACGGGGAACGTCAGCAGAGTAGACTTGTGTAAATATTATTCCCTCTACGGTGGTATGTGGAACTTATTTTGCAGAGCCGGACACGATCCTCGTGTTCAAAATCTTCTATGAAGTATTCGGAGGAGGAACCCGCCTTGCAATGCCGAAGACAATCTGCGCGCCGGACTCATCGTCATTGAAGCCTGGTTCAGGGGCTACTGAGGGAGTCCTGGATTAGGGGGTATCCGTACAGCCAGATTATATCCTTTGGCCGGACTGTTGGACTATGGAGATACAAGATTGAAGACTTCGTCCCGTGTCCGGATGGGACTCTCCTTGGCATGGAAGGCAAGCTTGGCAATACGGATATGTAGATCTCCTTCCTTGTAACCGACTCTGTGTAACCCTAGCCCCCTCCGGTGTCTATATAAACCGGAGGGTTTTAGTCCGTAGGACAACATACAATCATACCATAGGCTAGCTTCTAGGGTTTAGCCTCTCTGATCTCGTGGTAGATCAACTCTTGTACTACTCATATTATCAAGAATAATCAAGCAGGACGTAGGGTTTTACCTCCATCAAGAGGGCCCGAACCTGGGTAAAACATCGTGTCCCCTGCCTCCTATTACCATCCGCCTTAGACGCACAGTTCGGGACCCCCTACCTGAGATCCGCCGGTTTTGACACCGACAGCAAGATCGGCGAGTCGGGCCCTGAGCCAGGCATCTGCACTGACATCATCGATACGTCTCAACATGCACGACCTCCCGGGTTCAAGCCGCCTTGAAGCGTGCTTTTGTTAGTTTCACCCATGTGGTGGAAGTTGGAGAAGGATCTGTGTCTGGCAGTGAGACGGCCATCTACTTTGATGGTGAGTCATCCATAGGCGAGACTAATTCAATGTATCAGTTGCAAGACGGACGGCTTGGGGGTTGTTCCGATGGAGAAAGTATTCTGGACCCCTATGAGCCACCGAACAGGGTTACAATCTTCATGGCCGGTACACAGCCGGTGCTCGGTTCATCAACTGTCGCGGCTATGACTTCTAGTTCAACCGCTGCGGCAACAGCTGGGGCTAGCGGCACAGCACGCCCGTCGGCTCAAGCTTTGACAGAGTATTGGAGGCTTTGGCGACTCTGATGGGGGTGGAGGTAACCCCGGACAACCAGGAATAGCACAAGGTGGATGTGGCGAAACTGCGAGATGAGATTTCTTAGGCCAAGGAAGAGCTAGCAGCTAAGAATGCTAGGATGGCTATGGAGCGGGCTGCTTTGGACGCCCAGGCATAATGGATTTAGGCAGAGTCCTTCTGGCTCACATTGGATCAGAATGCTTCAAACGAGATCATGAAGAGGAGGCACCAGAGTCATCTACCCCCAGTTTATGAGCCAATGAACCACTTCAACGCACTTGGAGCAGGGACCAGTCACCCGCCGATGGTGAACCGGGCGGTCGAAGCGCATGGGAATGGAGCGTCGGTCCAGCCACGTACAATGGATCCGCCCTGTTTGTATGTGACTCCGCCTCGGCGCATACCGACCCCGCTGGGTCATTACTCTAATCCTTTGGATAATATGATTGTCGCAGCGTCACGATTGGCGGCTCTTCCAGTTGAAGTCGAGTCTCCAGCGGCAATAGAGATGCGGAGGGCCAGAGATCTTCTTCAGACGGTTGTGCCCCAGCAGGTGGCTTATTCTTATAACCGTGAGCGGATTCACTCAACCCCTCATCCAAGCCAGAGCTATAGCAGGCACATTGACTCACCGGAAGTTTCAAATAGTGAACAGCACCATAACTGGCCTCGTGGGCATGACCCGGCGCGTGGTGGCACCAATGCTTAGACCTTGATAGATCAGGGCAGAGCGCATCGGGAGGCCGAGCTGGCGACTTAGCAGGTGGCTCATCAACATTCTCCGGTTTATCCGTCAGCTTCGGTGGAGGCAGGTGTGACCTCTAGAACCTTGGGTGTGCCATGTTTAGTTTTCGGCTCTGCGTAACGAGCATTTGCCTAAGGATTTCAAGAGTCCTCGCAAGGTGCCTAATTACACGGCAGATCAGCCTCCTGAGGCTTGGATTGAGAGTTATGAGATGGCCATGGAGATGTTGGATATTAGTGATGCTGCATGTGCTAAATATTTCACCATGATGTTGGATGGGTCGGCTCGTACTTGGTTGAAAGGGCTCCCTGCTAACTCCATCGGATCATGGGCGGAGTTGAAGGCTCGTTTTATCCAAAATTTTAAAGACACATGCAAGTAGCCTCTATCAATTTTAGATCTATTGTATACCCTACACTGTGTTAAGCAAGGGAGTACAATAGTGATCTAAGAGTAGATCACTGGACAGCGGTCAAAATTATCCTTAGTGGAATAAGGAAATATTTCTCAATTATGGAGGTGACAAAAAGGTTCGTCATAAAAAGTTACGTCAATGCAAGTTTTGACACAGATCTGGATGACTCTAAGTCTCGATCTAGATACATATTGAAAGTGGGAGCAATAAGCTAGAGTAGCTCCATGCAGAGCATTGTTGACATAGAAATTCGCAAAATACTTATGGATCTGAATGTGACAGACCCGTTGACTAAAATTATCTCACAAGCAAAACATGATCACACCTTTGTACTCTTTGGGTGTTAATCACATAGCGATGTGAACTAGATTACTGACTCTAGTAAACCCTTTGGGTGTTGATCACATATCGATGTGAACTATGGGTGTTAATAACATGGTGATGTGAACTATTGCTGTTAAATCACATGGTGATGTGAACTAGATTATTGACTCTAGTGCAAGTGGGAGACTGAAGGAAATATGCCCTAGAGGCAATAATAAAGTTATTATTTATTTCCTTATATCATGATAAATGTTTATTATTCATGCTAGAATTTTATTAACCGGAAACATAATACTTGTGTGAATACATAGACAAACAAAGTGTCACTAGTATGCCTCTACTTGACTAGCTCGTTAATCGAAGATGGTTATGTTTCCTAACCATAAACAAAAGAGTTGTTATTTGATTAACGGGATCACATCATTAGGAGAATGATGTGATTGACATGACCCATTCCATTAGCTTAGCACCCGATCGTTTAGTATGTTGCTGTTGCTTTCTTCATGACTTATACATGTTCCTATGACTATGAGATTATGCAACTCCCGTTTGCCGGAGGAACACTTTGTGTGCTACCAAACGTCACAACGTAACTGGGTGATTATAAAGGAGCTCTACAGGTGTCTCCAAAGGTACATGTTGGGTTGGCATATTTCGAGATTAGGATTTGTCACTCCGATTGTCGGAGAGGTATCTCTGGGCCCTCTTGGTAATGTATATCACATAAGCCTTGCAAGCATTGCAACTAATGAGTTAGTTGTGAGATGATGTATTACGGAACGAGTAAAGAGACTTGCCGGTAACGAGATTGAACTAGGTATTAAGATACCGACGATTGAATCTCAGGCAAGTAACATACAGATGACAAAGGGAACAACGTATGTTGTTATGCGGTCTGACCGATAAAGATCTTCGTAGAATATGTGGGAGCCAATATGAGCATCCAGGTTCCGCTATTGGTTATTGACTGGAGACGTGTCTCGGTCATGTCTACATTGTTCTCGAACCCGTAGGGTCCGCACGCTTAAGGTTTCAATGACAGTTATATTATGAGTTTATGAGTTTTGATGTACCGAAGGAGTTCGGAGTCCCGGATGAGATCGGGGACATGACGAGGAGTCTCGAAATGGTCGAGACGTAAAGATCGATATATTGGACGACTATATTCGGACATCGGAAAGGTTCCGAGTGATTCGGGTATTTTTCGGAGTATCGGAGAGTTACGGGAATACGTATTGGGCCTTATTGGGCCATACGGGAAAGAAGAAAAAGGGCCTCAAGGGTGGCCGCACCCCTCCCCGTGGTCTGGTCCGAATTGGACTAGGGAAGGGGGGCGCCCCCTTCCTTCCTTCTCCTTTTCCCTTCCTCTTTTCCTATTCCATATGGGAGGTGGAATCCTACTAGGACTAGGGAGTCCTAGTAGGACTCCACACTTGGCGCGCCCCCTCCTAGGGCCGGCCTCCTCCTCCCTTGCTCCTTTATATACGGGGGCAAGGGGGCACCTCTGCACAAGTTGATCCACGTGATCGTTTTCTTAGCCGTGTGCGGTGCCCCCTTCCACCATAATCCTCGATAATATTCTAGTGGTGCTTAGGCAAAGCCCTGCGACGGTAGAACATCAAGATCGTCACCATGCCGTTGTGCTGACGGAACTCTTCCCCGACACTTTGCTGGATCGGAGTCCGGGGATCATCATCGAGCTGAACGTGTGCTAGAACTCAGAGGTGCCGTAGTTTCGGTGCTTGATCGGTCGGGCCGTGAAGACGTACGACTACATCAACCGCGTTGTGCTAACGCTTCCGCTGTCGGTCTACAAGGGTACGTAGATCATGCTCTCCCCTCGTTGCTATGCATCACCATGATCTTGCGTGTGCGTAGGAAATTTTTTGAAATTACTATGTTCCCCAACAGGGTCATGAATGGTGGCTTCAGCAATCGAATTAGAGGATTCTGGCTGTTGTTTTTATGACTCAGACGGGTTGGAGCCGTCAACCGGCTTGTTTAGTTTTGCCTTTTTGCTGGGTTTGGCTTGGCAACTGAGAATAAGAAATACACATATGTCAGCATATTAATTAGGCATGAGGTTTGAATGATTGAATATACGCTTACCCAAGCACAGTCTTGAAAGTCGGGATTGGAGTTCCCGTTGAGTCGCCGAAGGAGGAATAAGATGTTCCCAGATAATTTGAATCAGACGGATTAAGAGGTTGATGAAAGAGACCTGCCTTGGGGTAATCTAAGTAAGAAAGTTTTGAAACCTCCGGTCGACCTTTGCGAGGCGCTGGGGTGTTTGGTAAGCCGGAAGAGAGAATTTCACCGCCGCTATGTTGAGTTGTGCGGCGAGCTTCATGTTGTTGTTTCTTCAAAAGAACTTTGGGATCCAAGTGAGCTAAAGGTTGAGAAAATCTTACTTTCCGGCTTGCTTGCCGGGTTTTCTATGCTGGCAGAGAGTCTGAGCCAGAGGAAAGGACAGTTACCTCTTCATCATATGCATGGCTGGCCTCCACATCATCCTGATAATAATCATTATCAATAAGATGTATGAAAAATGAGCCAAGGGAATCAAGTTCTACCTCCGACTCGTCATCATCATCCTTATCATCCAAATTGAGTAACTCGGTAGCATTGGATCTCTTCTTGGTAGGCTTTTTGATAGCCTTTCTCTTTGTCCGGGTTTTCTTTGGCTTCTCTGGCAACTTCCTGGTCCAAAACGATGAGTCGGCCTATAAACATTGAATGAGTGTGAGCAGACAACATGAATGAAAGAATGAGTCAAGTATGAGCTGGATTCAAAACTTATAGCTGGCGGCTTATTCAAAATGCAGAAAGGGGCCAATCCAACTTTACTGCAATCTTCCAAGCTTTCATTCAGCAGGGTTTTTGTCATATTATTGACGTCTTCCTCAGTCATTTCGGTTTGGTAGTGATGCTGAGGATATGTTAGCTCGCCGGTATATTCAGACATTAAACCGGGCTGGATGCTTAGGGGCAAGATTCTCCAGGCGACCCAGCAGCGAACTAGATCAATTCTGGTCAAACCATTGGCCATCAGAGCTCTGATCTTCGCAAAAACCGGCACATAATTTTTCCGTTCTGTTGTGCTGATACAGTCTGAAAGATGATGTCTGTTACTATGCCGGCTAGCGCGGTAACCCGGCAGGGGATTTTCTCCTTCTGGTGAAGTATCTTGGCAATAAAACCAAGTCTGGTTCCAGCCTTTGGGGTGACTCGGAAGATTGGCAGCTAGGAAGGTGGCTTCTTTCCCGTGCTGTATAGATAAACTGTCTAGCTCCCGGCTAGGGCCATCCGTGAATTCGTTATGCCGGTTCAAGTACTAGAATTCCCCGAATAATTCTATGGTGGGCTCCTGTGCTACCTCTTGAGCACTGCGTTGGATTTCCCCGAAGAGGAAGGGATGATGCAGCAAAGTAGCGTAAGTATTTCCCTCAGTTTTTGAGAACCAAGGTATCAATCTAGTAGGAGGCTACGCTCGAGTCCCTCGTACCTACACAAAAACAATAGCTCAACGCAACCAACGCGCTTAGGGGTTGTCAATCCCTTCACGGTCACTTACGAAAGTGAGATCTGATAGGTATGATAAATAATATTTTTGGTATTTTTGGTATAAAGATGCAAAGTAAATAAAGTAAAAGCAAAGTAAAAGCAAAGCAATAATAAAGTGGTGGAGATTGATATGATGAGAAAGAGACACGGGGGCCATAGGTTTCACTAGTGGCTTCTCTCAAGAGCATAAGTATTCTACGGTGGGTGAACAAATTACTGTTGAGCAATTGACAGAATTGAGCATAGTTATGAGAATATCTAGGTATGATCATGTATATAGGCATCACGTCCAAGACAAGTAGACCGAAACGATTCTGCATCTACTACTATTACTCCACTCATCGACCGCTATCCAGCATGCATCTAGAGTATTAAGTTAAAACCAGAGTAACGCCATAAGCAAGATGACATGATGTAGAGGGATAGTTTCATGCAATATGATAAAAAACAATGTTGTTATCCTCCATGGCAACAATACAATATGTGCCTTGCTGCCCCTTCTATCACAGGGAAAGGACACCGCAAGATTGAACCCAAAGCTAAGCACTTCTCCCATGGCAAGAACAACCAATCTAGTAGGCCAAACCAAACTGATAATTCGAAGAGACTTGCAAATATAATCAATCATACATAAAACAATTCAGAGAAGATTCAAATATTATTCATAGATAGACTTGATCATAAACCCACAATTCATCGGTCTCAACAAACACACCGCAAAAAGAAGATTACATCGAATAGATCTCCACGAGAGAGGGGGAGAACATTGTATTGAGATCCAAAAAGAGAGAAGAAGCCATCTAGCTACTAGCTATGGACCCATAGGTCTGAAGTAAACTACTCACACTTCATCGGAGGGGCTTGGATGATGATGTAGAAGCCCTCCGTGATCGATGCCCCCTTCGGCGGAGCTCTGAAACAAGCCCCAAGATGGGATCTTGTGGATACAGAAAGTTGCGGCGATGGAATTAGGTTTTTGGCTCCGTCCCTGATCGTTTGGGGGTACGTGGATATATATAGGAGGAAAAAGTACGCCGGTGGAGCTTCGAGGGGCCCACGAGGCAGGGGGTGCGCCCCTACTCTCGTGACCACCTCGTGGCTTCCTTGACGGAGGGTCCAAGTCTCCTGGCTCTTATCTGATGAGAAAATTACGTTTCCAAAGGTTTCATTCCGTTTGGACCCCGTTTGATATTCCTTCTCTTCGAAACCCTAAAACAGGCAAAAAACAGCAATTCTGGGCTGGGCCTCCGGTTAATAGGTTAGTCCCAAAAATAATATAAAAGTGGAAAATAAAGCCCAATAATGTCTAAAACAGTAGATAATATTGCATGGAGCAATCAAAAATTATAGATACGTTGGAGACGTATCATCCTGCTGAAGATACACCTCACAGAAAACTTGGAAGTTGTAGATGTTTATGACAGAGTTTGGAGCGATATCTTGTGGATGTAGCTTAAAGAAGTGCAACACATCTTGGAAGAATTTTGAGCTAGGAGGGTTGAAGCTCCGGTCCATGTGATCCATAAAAACCACTACCTCGCCATCTTTAGGCTCAGGGCAAGTTTCATTAACCGGAACCCTCCAATGGATGACTTCTTTTTTGGCCAAGACGCCAGTTTGGACGTATTCTGTCAAATCTTCCTCGGTGACCCGGGAAACGGCCCAGTTGCAGGCGGTGACAGCCTTCACCATCTTGAGAAAAAAAGGCCTAGGAGAAAGAAACATTACTGGCTTAAGATCATGCTATTGAACCGGACCATTGATTTAAAGATAAATGCTATAAACCATTAACAGGTTAAGCCGGGGGATGAACCTTTGAAATATTGGCGGCTTAAATGGGGACTAATGGTACCTACCGGATGGAGGATTCTACTGTTAAGCCGGACAGAGTTTAAAAATCAAGATGTATCTGGCAGAATTAAATATTGAGAAGGAAAGCATGGTTGAACCGGAGAAACAATATAGGTTATGAGGCATATGGTGGATCACAGTATAAGCCACCATGGCAGTTTTTGGTACTTCAGTTCTATCAAATGAAAATTCTGCTAAGTGGTGGGCAAACATGTTTCACAAGTTAAAGCTATAATCTTGGATCTATGGCAGTTCAGAAAAGACAGTAAAATTAAACCTAAGGTGGCGGCAGCGGAAGGCTGTGATGCTCTAATGAGGGTTTCTATGGAGAGATGTTACTCTGATGATGAAAATGAATGTTAAAACTACTTCCGCGCAAAGCTTGTGACTTATCCAGATTGAAAGCTATCAAAGTGGATGGAAACAACGCAAGAACGGCAAGAACACCAACGAACGTCCTAAACCCTAAATACAGATATGAGATGAAAGAGGGAGATGCACTTACAGGTGATGAGGAGCAGCGGTGGCACGCCGGAGTTCTCTGGTCCGATCAGGTCGATGCAGCGGCCTAGGTTGGTACAGTGGTTAGAGGTCATGGCGGCGGAGCTCAAGTACTGATGTGGTTGTGCAAGGGAGGAAGACCGAGGAGGAAATGATGGGGAAAATGATAAAGGACCCCTGACCCTATTTATAAGGGAGTGGATACAAGGCATGCACAGGAATCGAGGAGGTTGAAATCATCATGTGGCTATATGGACACCTTGATTCTTGGGATGTTTATTAAGATAAGGATCAGTTAAGATGTTCTGGGCCTTGTGTGAAGTTAATGCAAAATGACGTCATGGCGGTTTAAGAAAATTCTATGAGCTGACATCATGGCGGGTTACAGCAAGGTTTATCAGACAAGCAATGCAAGATTTTGACAAGTGAGACATGGAAGATTGACATGAACAAGTTCAAATCAACCTGGGGCCTAATGTTGGGGATATAACTATTAGGTATGAACCGCCCAGGAGGGGCTGGGTCATACCACTAGCAGCTTACCAATAAAGATGGCAGATCATATGAGCCTGGTGACGGCCCACGACCCATAGGTGACTTAAGGTCCAGGAGGATGAACCGCCATGTATGTATGACCTGTATTGTAAGGCAATCATAGTTAGTCATCGAGCTGGACACGTTGTGTATGAGCCGGCCGGGACTCCGTGAACCTCCGGGCATCAACCTATGTATATAAAGGGACGACCCGATGGCGGCTTAGGGCAAGAAACAATAGCTCGAGAACTAGGTCAAGCGTATTCGCTCCCTGGTAATCGAAACCCAAGGAATAAAATCCCAAACTGGAGTACGCCTTTACCTTCACCGCAAGGGGCCGAACCAGTATACACTCTCTGTGTCCTTTGTCCCGATTAACCCCTTTAAGCTAATCTAGTTGCGATGGCTCCACAACTAAGTCCTTCCGCTAGGACATCTGCTGTGACAATTCCACGACAGTATTTCTCACCAAGAATTCGATAGATATCTTGGAAGACCTCAGAATGTTCATGATGATCACGACACATTTGTTGAGAGGTTTCAAGAAGATGTAACCGATCGGCGATGACAGCAAGTCAACGGAATGATGAAGCGAAAAGTTATTGAAACCATGGATACGACACAAACTCGAAATCAAGCTTGTTGTTCAAGGACAAATAATATGACGAGAAGGATCGACGTAAGATTAGCTCACCGTCGAAATTTTTGCTCCGGGAAGGACCCGATAGCACAGTTAAAATTTAGCATGATAATGATATAGTCGATCAGGCTAGGAATGATTTGAAGGATTATTAAACTCATAAGCAACGAAAATTACTTAGAGTTATTGAATCAGAGTGCAGAATTGATTCACTTATCGGTGTTCTTGAGTGACTAATAACTCGTAACCCGAAGGAAATCTGAAAATGGTGAAAAGCAATACAAGATGAAGACTCATAGTGAGCAACATGGTTCTTTGATATTCTCGAGATACCGGAGGGTAATACTCAAAGGAAGATCGAAAATAGGGGTTGCAAAGATGTATTGATCTACAGAAGACAAGTACTTTAACTTGTTTGAGAAATGGAATCAAGGAGAAAATGTGGTCGAAACCATGATTGCAAATGATCACATTAAGATACAAAGTGAACTTATAATACAGGGATAATTATTTTTACGAGAAGTTTCGATGATAAGGTCTACATCATGTCCATGGGCATGAACACAAAGTTCAAGGTCGACTCCCACTTATCCAATGCACCAATTTTCATTCACTTCTCACTTCCGAAGAAGTTGTACTGTTGAAATTTCATCTGACGAAAAGCCCCATATGTAACCTGCCATATTTGTATTCCAACTGTTGCCATTTCCGGCACTAAGTTATGATATTTCCTCGTTGTCGGGTTTTTGTCTCCATGTTGCTTTTGTCTTTGTCATGCATCTCATATCATATCATCATGTGCATCACATTTGCATACGTGTTTGTCTCATGCATCCGAGCATTTTCCCCGTTGTCCGTTTTGCATTCCGGCACTCCTATGTCCCCCGGTGTCCCCTTTGTGTGGGTGTTAAACGTTCTCGGATTGGACCGAGACTTGCCAAGCGGCCATGGTTTACTACCGGTAGACCGCCTATCAAGTTTCATGCCATTTGGACTTCGTTTGATACTCAAACGGTTAACCGAGGAACCGAGAAGGCCTCGTGTGTGTTGCAGCCCAACACCCCTCCATAGTGGCCCAAAACCCACCAAAAACCCCTCCATCGTCTCGGTCGTTTGATCACGATTGCGTGGCCACAAACTGTGCTCAATTTGGAGCCTCCTAGCTCCCTCTACCTATAAAAAGGTATCTTCCCCGAAAATCCTGGGTCATTTACCACCCTAACCCTAGCTCCTCTTCCTCCCGCCGCCGCCGGACATGTACGGTCCGGCCGGACAAAGCGCACTGCTATCTCCCGACGAATCCCCGTGCGCCATGTGGCGCCGCACCGCCTCCCGCGCCGCCGGCCCGCCGAGCCCGGGTCGGGCCCCCGCGAGGCCCAGCCGCTCTACCGCCCGCGCCTGCTTCCTCCTCACCGCCCGGCGCCGCCCCTCCACCGCGCCGCCGCGCTCTCCCCTCGCCGGCCGCCGCGCCTCCCTGACGCCGCGCTCTCCCCTCGCCGCCCCGACGCCTCCGCAGCGCCGCGCCGCCCGCTCCAAGCTCCGGCGAGCCGCCCCGGCCTCTTCTTCCCAATGAGATCCGACAAGTCCGGCCACCGCAGCCACTGCTCCGGCGAGATCTCGGTGAATCTCGGGAAACGTGCCCCGGATCCAGATCTGAGGAACCCTAGGGTTGACTTTTGCCCCCGTTTTCAGTATTTTTAGCATATTTCATCATGCCCTAACTTTGCATCCGTGGCTCCGTTTTGGGTGTGTAGCATATCAAATTGTTCGCGTCGACGAGCACTTCATTTCATCCCATTGCACCATGTTCATTTGAGTTCATATTGATGCCCTAAATGCTGTTGCAAGAGTGATATGTGATGTTAGTTTCAGATTCTTATCAGTAATTGGACATTTGTCATTTTTGCCATGATTAATGTGTGCCTCCTATGAACTTGAGCCCTACATGTGTTTTGAAGTATGCCATGCCATCTTTAGAGGGGTGTATGCCATGTATTTTTTGTGATCTTTGTGGTGACTAGCACAAGCATGCAAAGTAGCTCTCGTGATGTTACTGATTTCAAGGACTAAGAAATCTTCTAAGTCTTTTTCCCTGATAATATTTTTATGCCATATATTCTTGTTGCTACAGAGTGATCCATGCCTCTTTTGAGCATGTTCAGTAAGGGTGATTTTGAGATATTGTTATGCTCTATCCATCCATGTCTTTGTTTGCAATTTTGGAGCACCCTAGCATGACTCAATCGAGCTTTACTTTTGCTATAAATTTTTCCTGGCAGATTGTTTACATGTTAAGCAATTTTGCCGAGGTTGTTGTAGTTGATCCGTGCACGCTATGAGGTTGTTCTTGCCATGTTTAACTTCTATGCCATGTCTACTTGATGGGGGTATGCTTAGTTTGTCATGCAATGCCTTGTGGTGAGTGCATCAAGCTCGCAAACATGCCTACATGAATCTGTTTTGCCATGTTCCAGTTTTTCTGCTAAGTCTGAATCTGTTAACGTAAGTTGCTATGTTCACATGGTTGCCATTGTATTTTCTGATCCCTTTTGGCTTATGGTAAGTAAGGGACTTTTGTTGTATGCTTTGAGTAGCTTCATGCCATGCCTTTCTTTTCCATGATATGTTCTTGTAGAATGTTGTTATCTTGCTCTAGACATTGCTTCCTGATGTTAAATCCTGGCATGTTGTTATTTTCACTAAGTCTGTAACCTGTTATCTTTTGCACTTTTGCCATGCTTGTTTGAACCTGCTATTGATTGATTTAGCCGTAGCTCAGTGTTCATTTTTTGTCAAGCATCTTGAGTGGATCCCTGCCATGTGCTTTGTTGTTATGTTAGAGTGCAGTAGCTTGTTGTCCTTGATGCATTTAGATGGCCTCGTGCTGTTAATCGCAGCTCTGCGCCATTATGGTTTTGCTTGCCATTTGCAAACCGTGCATCCGATTCCGGTGATCTTTATATCGATTTTGACCAAAATCAACTCATCTTTCCAGTGGAACTCTTGGTTTTCCAAGTTGAGGCCAGGTTCAATCTTTCCTTTCCGAAGCATGCATATGCATCGCATATGACATCCCGCATATCATGCCATGTTTTGCATCATGTTGCTTGTGCATTGCACCGTGGTTGATTGTGAAGGAAATATGCCCTAGAGGCAATAATAAAGTTATTATTTATTTCCTTATATCATGATAAATGTTTATTATTCATGCTAGAATTGTATTAACCGGAAACATAATACATGTGTGAATACATAGACAAACAGAGTGTCACTAGTATGCCTCTACTTGACTAGCTCGTTAATCAAAGATGGTTATGTTTCCTGACCATGAACAATGAGTTGTTATTTGAGTAACGAGGTCACATCATTAGTTGAATGATCTGATTGACATGACCCATTCCATTAGCTTAGCACCTGATCGTTTAGTATGTTGCTATTGCTTTCTTCATGACTTATACATGTTCCTATGACTATGAGATTATGCAACTCCCGTTTGCCGGAGGAACACTTTGGGTGCTACCAAACGTCACAACGTAACTGGGTGATTATAAAGGAGCATTACAGGTGTCTCCAAAAGTAGATGTTGGGTTGGCGTATTTCGAGATTAGGATTTGTCACTCCGATTGTCGGAGAGGTATCTCTGGGCCCTCTCGGTAATGCACATCACATAAGCCTTGCAAGCACTGCAACTAATATGTTAGTTGTGAGATGATGTATTACGGAACGAGTAAAGAGACTTGCCAGTAACGAGATTGAACTAGGTATTGGATACCGACGATCGAATCTCGGGCAAGTAACATACCGATGACAAAGGGAACAGCGTATGTTGTTATGCGGTCTGACCGATAAAGATCTTCGTAGAATATGTAGGAGCCAATATGGGCATCCAGGTCCCGCTATTGGTTATTGACCGGAGACGTGTCTCGGTCATGTCTACATTGTTCTCGAACCCGTAGGGTCCGCACGCTTAAGGTTACGATGACAGTTATATTATGAGTTTACATGTTTTGATGAACCGAAGGAGTTCGGAGTCCCGGATGAGATCGGGGACATGACGAGGAGTCTCGAAATGGTCGAGACGTAAAGATTCATATATTGGATGATATGGTTAGGCCAAGGGGTCAAGCCCATGAGGCTTTAGATCGGTGCAAAAGGAGTTTTGCGGAGTCCAGGGGGCCAAACGCCGGAGACCCTGGCGTCTGGCCCTGGGCCAGACGCCGAGGCCCATGGCGTCTGGGCCAGACGCCAAGGATTGTGGCGTTTGGTCCTGGAGTCCGAGTGGGACTCTTGCCTTTCGGGAAAAACCGACTTTGAGGAGGCTTTTGCTCCAAGTTTCGACCCCGGGGCTCAACATATAAATAGAGGGGCAGGGCTAGCACCAAAGACACAACAAGTTGATCCACGTGATCTATTCCTTAGCCGTGTGCGGTGCCCCCTGCCACCATATACCTCGATAATACTGTAGCGGAGTTTAGGCGAAGCCCTGCTGCTGTAGTTCATCAAGATCGTCACCACGCCGTCGTGCTGACGGAACTCTTCCCCGACACTTTGCTGGATCGGAGTCCGGGGATCGTCATCGAGCTGAACGTGTGCTCGAACTCGGAGGTGCCATAGTTTCGGTGCTTGATCGGTTGGATCGTGAAGACGTACGACTACTTCCTCTACGTCGTGTCATCGCTTCCGCAGTCGGTCTGCGTTGGGTACGTAGACAACACTCTCCCCTCGTTGCTATGCATCACATGATCTTGCGTGTGCGTAGGAAATTTTTGAAATTACTACGAAACCCAACAGCGGCATCCGAGCCTAGGTTACTTATGTTGATGTTATATGCACGAGTAGAACACAAGTGAGTTGTGGACGATACAAGTCATACTGCCTACCAGCATGTCATACTTTGGTTCGGCGGTATTGTTGGACGAGACGACCCGGACCAACCTTACGCGTACGCTTACGCGAGACCGGTTCCCTCGACGTGCTTTGCACATAGATGGCTTGCGGGCGACTGTCTCTCCAACTTTAGTTGAACCGAGTATGGCGACGCCCGGTCCTTGAGAAGGTTAAAACGGAGTCTATTTGACAAACTATCGTTGTGCTTTTGATGCGTAGGTGAGATTGGTTCTTACTTAAGCCCGTAGCAGCCACGTAAAACATGCAACAACAAAGTAGAGGACGTCTAACTTGTTTTTGCAGGGCATGTTGTGATGTGATATGGTCAAAGCATGATGCTGAATTTTATTGTATGAGATGATCATGTTTTGTAACCGAGTTATCGGCAACTGGCAGGAGCCATATGGTTGTCGCTTTATTGTATGCAATGCAATCGCGATGTAATGCTTTACTTTATTACTAAACGGTAGTGATAGTCGTGG
Source organism: Triticum aestivum (assembly GCF_018294505.1). NCBI lineage: Eukaryota > Viridiplantae > Streptophyta > Magnoliopsida > Poales > Poaceae > Triticum > Triticum aestivum. The sequence goes on along the minus strand of NC_057803.1, from coordinate 293,787,951 downwards.
AAGCATAAGATTGGCGAGACGACAACGATGCTACGATGGAGATCAAGGTGTCGCGCCGGTGACGATGGTGATCATGACGGTGCTTTGGAGATGGAGATCACAAGCACAAGATGATGATGGCCATATCATATCACTTATATTGATTGCATGTGATGTTTATCTTTTTATGCATCTTATCTTGCTTTGATTGACGGTAGCATTATAAGATGATCTCTCACTAAATTATCAAGAAGTGTTCTCCCTGAGTATGCACCGTTGCCAAAGTTCGTCGTGCCCAGACACCACGTGATGATCGGGTGTGATAAGCTCTACGTCCATCTACAACGGGTGCAAGCCAGTTTTGCACACGCAGAATACTCAGGTTAAACTTGACGAGCCTAGCATATACAGATATGGCCTCGGAACACGGAGACCGAAAGGTCGAGCGTGAATCATATAGTAGATATGATCAACATAACGATGTTCACCATTGAAAACTACTCCATCTCACGTGATGATCGGTCATGGTTTAGTTGATTTGGATCACGTAATCACTTAGAGGATTAGAGGGATGTCTATCTAAGTGGGAGTTCTTAAATAATATGATTAATTGAACTTTAATTTATCATGAACTTAGTCCTGGTAGTATTTTGCAAATTATGTTGTAGATCAATAGCTCGCGTTGTTGCTTCCCTGTGTTTATTTTGATATGTTCCTAGAGAAAATCATGTTGAAAAATGTTAGTAGCAATGATGCGGATTGGATCCGTGATCTGAGGTTTATCCTCATTACTGCACAGAAGAATTATGTCCTTGATGCACCGCTAGGTGACGGACCTATTGCAGGAGCAGATGCAGACGTTATGAACGTTTGGCTAGCTCAATATGATGACTACTTGATAGTTTAGTGCACCATGCTTAATGGCTTAGAATCGGGACTTCAACGACGTTTTGAACGTCATGGAGCATATGAGATGTTCCAGGAGTTGAAGTTAATATTTCAAGCAAATACCCGAGTTGAGAGATATGTAGTCTCCAACAAGTTCTATAGCTAAAAGATGGAGGAGAATCGCTCAACTAGTGAGCATGTGCCCAGATTGTCTGAGTACAACAATCGCTTGAATCAAGTGGGAGTTAATCTTCCAGATAAGATAGTGATTGACAGAATTCTCTAGTCACCATCACCAAGTTAGTAGAACTTCGTGATGAACTATGATATGCAAGGGATAACGGAAATAATTCCCAAGCTCTTCGTAATGCGGAAATTGACGAAGGTAGAAATCGAGAAAAACATCAAGTGTTGATGGTAGACAAGACCACTAGTTTCAAGAAAAGGGCAGAGGGAAGAAGGGGAACTTCAAATAGAATGGCAAGCAAGTTGCTGCTCAAGTGAAGAAGCCCAAGTCTGGTCCTAAGCCTGAGACTAAGTGTTTCTACTGCAAAGGGACTGGTCACTGGAAGCGGAACTACCCCAAGTGATTGGCAGATAAGAAGGATGGCAAAGTGAACATAAGTATATTTTATATACATGTTATTGATGTGTACTTTACTAGTGTTTATGGCAACCCCTCAGTATTTGATACTAGTTCAGTTGCTAAGATTAGTAACTCGAAACGGGAGTTGCAGAATAAACAGAGACTAGTTAAGGGTGAAGTGACGATGTGTGTTGGAAGTGGTTCCAAGATTGATATGATCATCATCGCACACTCCCTATACTTTCGGGATTAGTGTTGAACCTGAATAAGTGTTATTTGGTGTTTGCGTTGAGCATGAATATGATTTGATCATGTTTATTGTAATACGGTTATTCATTTAAGTAAGAGAATAAATTGTTGTTCTGTTTACATGAATAAAACCTTATATGGTTACACACCCAATGAAAATAGTTCGTTGGATCTCGATCGTAGTGATACACATAATCATAATATTGAAACCAAAAGATGCAAAGTTAATAATGATAGTGCAACTTATTTGTAGCACTGCCGTTTAGGTCATATTGGTGTAAAGCGCATGAAGAAACTCCATGCTGATGGGATTTTGGAATCACTTGATTATGAATCACTTGATGCTTGCGAACCATGCCTTTTGGGCAAGATGACTAAAACGCCGTTCTCCGGAACAATGAAGCAAGCAACAGATTTGTTGGAGATCATACATACTGATGTATGTGGTCCGGTGAATATTAAAGCTTGAAGCAGGTATCATTATTTTCTGACCTTCACAGATGATTTGAGCAGATATGGGGATATCTACTTGATGAAACATAAGTTTGAAACATTTGAACAGTTCAAAGAATTTCAGAGTGAAGTGGAAAATCATCGTGACAAGAAAATAAAGTTTCTACGATCTGATCGCGGAGACAAATATTTGAGTTACGAGTTTGGTCTTCAATTAAAACAATGTGGAATAGTTTCACAAACTCATGCCACATGGAACACCACATCATAATGGTGTGTCCGAACGTCATAACCGTACTTTATTAGATATATAGTGCAATCTATGATGTCTCTTACGGATCTACCGCTATCGTTTTGGGGTTATGCACTAAAGACAGCTACATTCACATTAAATAGGGCACCATCTAAATCCGTTGAGGCGACACCATATGAACTATGGTTTGGCAAGAAACCTAAGCTGTCGTTTCTTAAAGTTTGGGGTTGCAATGCTTATATGAAAAAATTTCATCCTGATAAGCTCAAACTCAAATCGGAGAAGTGCGTCTTCATAGGATATCCAGAGGAAACTATTGGATAAACCTTCTACCACAGATCCGAAGGCAAGACTTTTTTTGCTAAATTCAGAAACTTTCTGGAGAAGGGGTTTCTCTTGAAAGAAGTGAGTGGGAGGAAAGTAGAACTTGACGAGGTAACTGTACCTGCTCCCTTATTGGAAAGTAGTACATCACAGAAAACTGTTTTTGTGACACCTACACCAGTTAGTGAGGAAGCTAATGATGATGATCATGAAACTTCAGAACAAGATACTACTGAACCTCGTAGACCAACCAGAGTAAGATCCGCGCCAGAGTGGTACGGTAATCCTGTTCTGAAAGTCATGCTACTAGATCATGATGAAACCTACGAACTATGAAGAAGCGATGATGAGCCCAGATTCCGCAAAGTGGCTTGAAGCCATGAAATCTGAGATGGGATCCATGTATGAGAACAAAGTATGGACTTTGGTTGACTTGCCTGATGATCGGCAAGCAATTGAGAATAAATGGATCTTTAAGAAGAAGACTGACGCTGATGGTAATGTTACTGTCTACAAAGCTCGACTTGTCGCAAAAGGTTTTCGGCAAGTTCAAGGGATTGACTACGATGAGACCTTCTCACCCGTAGCGATGCTTAAGTCCGTCCGAATCATGTTAGCAATTGCCGCATTTTATGATTATGAAATTTGGCAGATGGATGTCAAAACTGCATTCCTGAATGGATTTCTGGAAGAAGAGTTGTATATGATGCAACCGGAAGGTTTTGTCGATCCAAAGGGAGCTAACAAAGTGTGCAAGCTCCAGCGATCCATTTATGGACTGGTGCAAGCCTCTCGGAGTTGGAATAAACGTTTTGATAGTGTGATCAAAGCATTTGGTTTTATACAGACTTTCGAGAAGCCTGTATTTACAAGAAAGTGAGTGGGAGCTCTACAACATTTCTGATAAGTATATGTGAATGACATATTGTTGATCGGAAATAATGTAGAATTATTCTGTAAAGCATAAAAGGAGTGTTTGAAAGGAGTTTTTCAAAGAAAGACTTCGGTGAAGCTGCTTACATATTGAGTTTCAAGATCTATAGAGATAGATCAAGACGCTTGATAAGTTTTTTTCAATGAGTACATACCTTGACAAGATTTTGAAGTAGTTCAAAATGGAACAGTCAAAGAAAGAGTTCTTGCCTGTGTTACAAGGTGTGAAGTTGAGTAAGACTCAAAGCCCGACCACGGCAAAAAAAAAGAGAATGAAAGTCATTTCCTATGCCTCAGTCATAGGTTCTATAAAGTATGCCATGCTGTGTACCAGATCTATTGTATACCCTGCACTGAGTTTGGCAAGGGAGTACAATAGTGATCTAGGAGTAGATCACTGGACAGCGGTCAAAATTGTCCTTAGTGGAATAAGGATATGTTTCTCTATTATGGAAGTGAAAAAAGGTTCATCGTAAAGGGTTACGCCGATGCAAGTTTGACACTAATCTAGATGACTCTAAGTCTCGATCTAGATACATATTGAAAGTGGGAGCAATTAGCTAGAGTAGCTCCATGCAGAGCATGGTTGACATAGAAATTTGCAAAATACATGAGGATCTGAATGTGGCAGACCCGTTGACTAAGATTCTCTCACAAGCAAAACATGATCACACCTTAGTACTCCTTGGGTGTTAATCACATAGCGATGTGAACTAGATTACTGAATCTAGTAAACCCTTTGGGTGTTGGTCACATAGCGATGTGAACTATGGGTGTTAATCACATGGTGATGTGAACTATTGCTGTTAAATCACATGGCGATGTGAACTAGATTATTGACTGTAATGCAAGTGGGAGACTGAAGGAAATATGCCCTAGAGGCAATAATAAAGTTATTATTTATTTCCTTATATCATGATAAATGTTTATTATTCATGCTAGAATTGTATTAACCGGAAACATAATACATGTGTGAATACATAGAAAATAGAGTGTCACTAGTATGCCTCTACTTGACTAGCTCGTTAATCAAAGATGGTTATGTTTCCTGACCATGAACAATGAGTTGTTATTTGAGTAACGAGGTCACATCATTAGTTGAATGATCTGATTGACATGACCCATTCCATTAGCTTAGCACCTGATCGTTTAGTATGTTGCTATTGCTTTCTTCATGACTTATACATGTTCCTATGACTATGAGATTATGCAACTCCCGTTTGCCGGAGGAACACTTTGGGTGCTACCAAACGTCACAACGTAACTGGGTGATTATAAAGGAGCATTACAGGTGTCTCCAAAAGTAGATGTTGGGTTGGCGTATTTCGAGATTAGGATTTGTCACTCCGATTGTCGGAGAGGTATCTCTGGGCCCTCTCGGTAATGCACATCACATAAGCCTTGCAAGCACTGCAACTAATATGTTAGTTGTGAGATGATGTATTATGGAACGAGTAAAGAGACTTGCCAGTAACGAGATTGAACTAGGTATTGGATAGCGACGATCGAATCTCGGGCAAGAAACATACCGATGACAAAGGGAACAGCGTATGTTGTTATGCGGTCTGACCGATAAAGATCTTCGTAGAATATGTAGGAGCCAATATGGGCATCTAGGTCCCGCTATTGGTTATTGACCGGAGACGTGTCTCGGTCATGTCTACATTGTTCTCGAACCCGTAGGGTCCGCACGCTTAAGGTTACGATGACAGTTATATTATGAGTTTACATGTTTTGATGAACCGAAGGAGTTCGGAGTCCCGGATGAGATCGGGGACATGACGAGGAGTCTCGAAATGGTCGAGACGTAAAGATTCATATATTGGATGATATGGTTAGGCCAAGGGGTCAAGCCCATGAGGCTTTAGATCGGTGCAAAAGGAGTTTTGCGGAGTCCAGGGGGCCAAACGCCGGAGACCCTGGCGTCTGGCCCTGGGCCAGACGCCGAGGCCCATGGCGTCTGGGCCAGACGCCAAGGATTGTGGCGTTTGGTCCTGGAGTCCGAGTGGGACTCTTGCCTTTCGGGAAAAACCGACTTTGAGGAGGCTTTTGCTCCAAGTTTCGACCCCGGGGCTCAACATATAAATAGAGGGGCAGGGCTAGCACCAAAGACACAACAAGTTGATCCACGTGATCTATTCCTTAGCCGTGTGCGGTGCCCCCTGCCACCATATACCTCGATAATACTGTAGCGGAGTTTAGGCGAAGCCCTGCTGCTGTAGTTCATCAAGATCGTCACCACGCCATCGTGCTGACGGAACTCTTCCCCGACACTTTGCTGGATCGGAGTCCGGGGATCGTCATCGAGCTGAACGTGTGCTCGAACTCGGAGGTGCCGTAGTTTCGGTGCTTGATCGGTTGGATCGTGAAGACGTACGACTACTTCCTCTACGTCGTGTCATCGCTTCCGCAGTCGATCTGCGTTGGGTATGTAGACAACACTCTCCCCTCGTTGCTATGCATCACATGATCTTGCGTGTGCGTAGGAAATTTTTGAAATTACTATGAAACCCAACAGATTGCGGTTCCCTTTGTTTGTGTTCTTGATTTGGGTAGAGCCGGGAGACGAGTATGTGATCAAGGAACCCGTTGAGTACGCTTACAAGGATCAAGCTAACGTCAACTCGGAGAACTTTGCAGGCAAGATGACCATACCCTCGAAATCACTTCTATCTTTGCTTGCTAGATGCTCTCTCTATTGCTATGCCTATGCTACGATACCTACCACTTGCTTATCATGCCTCCCATATTGCCATGTCAAACCTCTAACACACCTTGTCCTAGCAAACCGTTGTTTGGCTATGTTACCGCTTTGCTCAGCCCCTCTTATAGCGTTGCTAGTTGCAGGTGATGATTGGAGTTTGTTCCTTGTTGGAACATGTTCATTGTTGGGATATCATTACTATATCTTGTCTACTTTAATGCATCTATATACTTGGTAAAGGGTGGAAGGCTCGGCCTTATGCCTGGTGTTTTGTTCCACTCTTGCCACCCTAGTTTTCCGTCATACCGGTGTTATGTTCCTTGATCTTGCGTTCCTTACATGGTTGGGTTATAATGGGAACCCCTTCACAGTTCACCTTGAATAAAACTCCTCCAGCAAAGCCCAACCTTGGTTTTACCATTCGCCACCTAGCCTCTTTTTCCCTTGGGTTCCTCGGACTCAAGGGTCATCTTTATTTTAAACCCCCCCTGGGCCAGTGCTCCTCTGAGTGTTGGTCTGAACCGAGTAGACTGCATGGCCACCTCGGGCCAACTTGAGGGTTGGTTTTACTTGTAGGATGTCTCATCCGAGTGTGCCCTGAGAACGAGATATGTGCAGCTCCTATAGGGATTTGTCGGCACATTCGGGCGGTTTTGCTGGTTTGGTTTTACCATTGTCGAGATGTCTTGTAACCAGGATTCCGAGTCTGATCGGGTTGTCTTGGGAGAAGGAATATCCTTCGTTGACCGTGAGAGCTTGTGATGGGCTAAGTTGGGACACCCCTACAGGGATTTGAACTTTCGAAAGTCGTGCCCGCGGTTATGGGCAGATGGGAATTTGTTAATGTCCGCTTGTAGATAACCTGGAACTTAAATTAATTAAAATGAATCAATAGAGTGTGTGGCCGTGATGGTCTCTTTTCGGCGGAGTCCGGGAAGAGAACACGGTCTCGTGTTATGCTTGAACGTAGGTTGTTCTAGGATCACTTCTTGATCATAGTTTATCGATCGTGCCTTTGCCTTCTCTTCTCGCTCTCATTTGCGTATGTTAGCCACCATATATGCTAGTGCTTGTTGCAGCTCCACCTCATACCTTTTACCCTACCTATAAGCTTAAATAGTCTTGATCGCGAGAGTGTGAGATTGTTGAGTCCCCGTGACTCACAGATTCCTTCAAAACCAGATGCAGGGACCGATGATACCGCTCCAGGAGATACGACTGAGCTCAAGTGGGAGTTCGATGAGGACTCAGGACGATACTACATTTCCTTTCTGGACGATCAGTAGTGGAGCCCAGTTGGGGTGATCGGGAACATTATGCATTTGGGGTTGTCTTTATTTTGGTTCCGTAGTCGGACCTTGATTGTATCCGGATGAATGTAATGATATATTTATGATATTGTGTGACGTGGCCAGTGTAAGCCAACTATGTACCTATTTTCTTATTCAGTACATGGGTTGTGTGAAGATTACCCCACTTGGGACATTGCTTACAGTGCGGTTATGCCTGTAAGTCATGCTTCGACACGTGGGAGATATGGCCGCATCGTGGGCATTATAGTTCAACTCATCGGGGCATCTTAGGAACATAGAACACAAACTTCAGGAGTAAATCATACCAACTCGAAAGGAGAGCATGGTTGAGAGAGGAGAGGATACAATTTACCAAGGAATTATGTATTAGGGAAAGAACTTCCAAAGTTATTGAATATGAATGACGTTATCAGATATTAACCCAGCAATGGGTCTGGTGGTCCACAATGGAGCTGATGTGAGTATCGGTACACAACCAGAGGAAGAAAGAATGCAAGGATATCAAATTATAGAAACAACTGACTAATTTGAAGATCAAGTGCAAATTATGATTTCCAAATCAAGGGATCAGAAGAAAACGCTTCGATTAAGGATGGATAAGTTGAATAGACTTAGGGGTACAATCGACGGCAATTTAATTGGTTGAGAACCAGCTCATGTTTAAAATGACGTCTGAGCCGAAAGGATGAATTCGAGGATCCGATTAAGGATTGCAAACATTTGCAACATATTGAATCACGGGACTCGAAATGATAATGACAGAGGATGTCAATGGAGATTACTATGAATATGGAATCAACCATAATGTCGGAAGACAAGGAATCCAGCAGTAATAGGTTGTTGAGGATTTTCATAAAAGCGAATAGTATTTCGAAGAATTTTGTGAAACACATTAACAATTGGGGATGAGCAGATACTCAGTAAATGCGAGGAATTATCCATAGGGGTATTCATGTGGTAAAGAACTGCAAGGCGGTAAGCTCAAAGGATTCTCGAAACAACAGAGAGCAGCTCAGGGCATCTTGTGATAACAAGATCAATGGGGTTCTATGTAAGAATGCAAAGAGTATTCAGTTATCTATAAGGATATTACAGTGGTAGGGAATTTTCAAAGGCGGTGAGCACAAGGGTCTCGGGAAAACATCGAATAGTATCTTCGGAACCTTCTGGTGAAGCAGTCGATCATCTGAAATGAGGGGCTCTCCGGGTGGATGTGATCACGAGATCCTAATGTTAGAGTTAGTAAATTCATTTAAACCTGAATAGGAAAGAGATCAGAGTCCTAGAGTATAGGTCAAGCTATAAAATATCCTAACACCATCCAATGCCGGCGTGGGCCCGTAAGCCACACAGCCATGTTAGTAAAAGTTTTGCAATGACTAGACTTGACTTCGGCCAAGGAGTTTGGAAGGGGGATTCCTACAGGCAGTTGGCTTTGATACCAACTTGTGACGCCCTTGATTCAATCCTACACTAATCATACACACAAACGTGTACGATCAAGATCAGGGACTCACGGGAAGATATCACAACAGAACTCTAAAAATAAAATAAGTCATACAAGCATCATATACAAGCCAGGGGCCTCGAGGGCTCGAATACAAGAGCTTGATCATAGACGAGTCAGCGGAAGCAACAATATCTTAGTATAGACATAAGTTAAACAGGTTGCCATAACATGGCTAGCACAAACTGGGATACAGATCGAAAGAGGCGCAGGCCTCCTGCCTGGGATCCTCCTAAACTACTCCTGGTCGTCGGCGGCGGCCTGCACGTAGTAATAGGCACCTCCAGTGTAGTAGGAGTCATCATCAACGGTGGAGTCTGGCTCCCGGGCTCCAACATCTGGTCGCAACAACCATGTATAGGAAGGGGGAAAAGGGGGAGCAAAGGAACTGTGAGTACTCATCCAAAGTACTCGGAAGCAAGGAACTACACTACATATGCATTGGTATCAATGAAAGGGGTAGTATATGTGGACTGAACTGCAGAATGCCAGAATAAGAGGGGGATAGCTAGTCCAATCGAAGACTACGCTTATGGCAGCCCCCATCTTGAAGGAGTAGAAGAAACTAGATGGTAAGTTAACCAAGTATCATCGCATAGCATAATCCTACCCGGCGATCCTCCCCTCGTCGCCCTGTGAGAGAGCAATCATCGGGTTGTATCTGGCACTTGAAAGGGTGTGTTTTATTAAGTATCTGGTTCTAGTTGTCATAAGGTCAAAGTACAACTCCGGTTCATACTTTTATCGAGGGACACGGCTATACGAATAGATAAACTTCCCTGCAACGGTGCACCACATTACCCAACACGCTCGATCCCTCTGGCCGGACACACTTTCCTAGGTCATGCCCGGCCTTGGAAGATCAACACGTCGCAGCCCTACCTAGGCACAACAGTGAGGTCAACACGCCGATCTAAATCCTATGCGCGCAGGGGTCTAGGACCATCGCCCTGGACACATGCACATTGCGAATGCGGCCGGAAGCAGACCTAGCCCCTTAATACAAGTGCAGGCTTACGGTCCAATCCGGCACGCGCTGCTCAGTCGCTAATGTCAAGAAGGCTTCGGCTGATACCACGACGTCGAGTGCCCATAGTTGTCCCCGCGTAGTTGGTTGGTGCGTATAGGCCAGTGGCCAGACTCATATCAAATACCAAGATCTCGTTAATCGTGTTAATTGATGTAACCTCGGACTCCGACTAGGGCCAGGCCCACCTCTCACCTAGGTGGTCTCAACATGCCCTGTCGCTCCGCCACAAAGGTCCACTCAGAGGGTCGTCAGGACAAACGTCCTTTCGGTCCCAATCCGTGAATCACTCGCGGGTACTCTACGAGCCGACCCGACTTTAGTCACCACATGTATCATATACAATGTATATAAGTATATACCTGTGATCACCTCCCGAATGATCACGGCCCGATAGTATAGCATGGCAGACAGACAAGAATGTAGGGCCACTGATGGAATACTAGCATCCTATACTAAGCATTTATGATTGCAGGTAAAGGTAACAACAGTAGTAGCAAAGACAGGCTATGCATCAGAATAGGATTAACGGAAAGCAGTAACATGCTACATTACTCTAATGCAAGCAATAGAGAGAGAAGAATAGGCAATATCGGGTTGATCAAGGCGGGGGCTTGCCTGGAAGCTTAGCCGATAAGGAGGGGTCGTCGTTGATGTAGTCGATCACAGGGGTACCGACAGCGGTCTCGGGGTCTACCGGAAAGAAGAAATGGAGGGGGAACACACTAAATAATAGAGCAATCAAGCATCACAAAGCATAGCATGGCAATACGCGGTGCTAGGGTGACCTAACGCAGTACTAGGTACTACTGGCAAAGGGGGAAAACATTCGGGAAAGTATCCCTGGTGTTAGGCATTTTCAGACAGACGGTCCGGAGGGGGAATGTTGCATGTTCCCTATGCTAGGGACGTGTGGAGGACAAACCTGTGTGTATTCGGATTCGCCTCGTCGTCGTGAGAAACTTTCATGTATAAATTATTTTCATCCGAGGAATAGTTTATTTTATATTAATTTTCAAAGGTTTATTCAATTTATGGATTTATTTATATTCCAAATTTAATGAGTAAATGCATTTGCCACATAATGTAGTGCCAGCCATAGTGTATGATGGGTGGGGTTAGGGTCAAAGTCAATAGTCCAGCCAGCAGTTGACTAGGTCAACGTTGACTCGTCAAACTGGTTGGTGGGACCTAGATGTCATAGAGACAAGGTAAATTAACAATTTAATTAAGTTAACAGATTATGTGGGGGCCACATGTCATTGACTAAGATATTTTTAAACATGCTTTTAAATGAAATGGGTCCACGTGTCATTTTCAGTTATTCGACTAAACAGTTTTATTAGGTTCTAATTAGGTGGTTAAGGGAATGGTCAAACCGGGCAGGCCCACACGTCAGTGGGTCAACCCAGTGTTTGAACGTGCATGTGTGTGAGTTCAGAGGACTACGGCGCACGCGGAGCCGGCGGCTCCGACGACCAAAAGGGCCAGCCCGGGTGTCAAACGGACAAGCGTGATGCGCCACGTCAAGCCGTGCCTTGGAGCTAGGAGCGGTCGAAACAGCGCCGGGGCAACGGAAGGTGATGACTATGGTGGAGCTAGCGTCTAATGACCCACAAGTATAGGGGATCTATCATAGTCCTTTCGATAAGTAAGAGTGTCGAACCCAACGAGGAGCAGAAGGAAATGATAAGCAGTTTTCAGTAAGGTATTCCCTGCAAGCACTGAAATTATCGGTAACAGATAGTTTTGTGATAAGGTAATTTGTAACGAGTAGCAAGTAATAAAAGTAAATAAGGTGCAGCAAGATGGCCCAATCCTTTTTGTAGCAAAGGACAAGCCTGGACAAACTCTTATATGAAGGAAAGCTCTCCCGAGGACACATGGGAATTATCGTCAAGCTAGTTTTCATCACGATCATATGATTCGTGTTCGGTACTTTGATAATTTGATATGTGGGTGGACCGGTGCTTGGGTGTTGTCCATACATGGACAAGCACCCCACTTATGATTAACCCCCATTGCAAGCATCCGCAACTACAACAGAAATATTAAGGTAAACCTAACCATACCATGAAACATATGGATCCAAATCAGCCCCTTACGAAGCAACGCATAAACTAGGTTTAAGCTCCTGTCACTCTAGCAACCCATCATCTACTTATTACTTCCCAATGCCTCCCTCTAGGCCCAAACAATGGTGAAGTTTCATGTAGTCCACGTTCACATGACACCACTAGAGGGATGACAAAATACATCTCATCAAAATATCGAACGAATACCAAATTCACATGACTGCTAATAGCAAGACTTCTTCCATGTCCTCGGGAACAAACATAACTACTCACAAAGCATATTCATGTTCATAATCAGAGGGGTATTAATATGCATAATGGATCTGAACATATGATCTTCCACCAAGTAAACCAACTAGCATCAACTACAAGGAGTAATCAACACTACTAGCAACCCACAGGTACCAATTTGAGGTTTGGATACAAGGATTGGATACAAGAGATGAACTAGGGTTTGAGATGAGATGGTGTTGGTGAAGATGTTGATGGATATTGACCCCCTCCCGATGAGACGATCGTTGGTGATGATGATGGTGATGATTTCACCCTCCCGGAGGGAAGTTTCCCAGACAGAACAGCTCCGCCGGAGCCCTAGATTGGTTCCCCCAAGGTTCCGCCTCGTGGCGGCGGAGTTTCGTCCCATAAGCTTGCTTCCGATTTTTTCTCGGACGAAAGACTTCACATAGCAGAAGATGGGCATTGGAGGGCCACCAGGGGGCCCACGAGGCAAGGGGCCAGGGTGTGGCCCCCCTCTAGAACTTTCTTCGCTCAATATTTTTTATATATTCTGGAAATAACTTCCGTGAAGTTTCAGGACTTTTGGAGCTGTGCAGAATAGGTCTCCAATATTTGCTCCTTTTCCAGCCCAGAATTCCAGCTGCCGGCATTCTCCCTCTTTATGTCAACCTTGTAAAATAAGAGAGAATAGGCATAAGTATTGTGACATAATGTGTAATAACAGCCCATAATGCAATAAATATCGATATAAAAGCATGATGCAAAATGGACGTATCAACTCCCCCAAGCTTAGACCTCGCTTGTCCTCAAGCGAAAGCCAAAATCGAAAAATATGTCCACATGTTTAGAGATAGAGGTGTCGATAAAACTAAAATACGGACATGAGGGCATCATGATCATTCTTAGAGCAGCAACATATATATATTGTCATATGATCTCTTATGCTAAAGTAAAAATTCTATCACAATTTCAAGTATGAATCATAAACTTCATTGAGAACCAACAAAAACTCTAATCTCAGTCATTGAGGCAATTGCAATTTATCATAACATAGGAAAGAGTCAATATAAGAGCTTTTCAGCAAGTCCACATGCTCAACAATCTTTTAGTCTTCCACAATTGCTAACACTCACGCAATATTTATGGGAATGAAGTTTTAATCGGACACAGAGAAAGATAGGGGCTTATAGTTTTGCCTCCCAACGTTCTACCTCAAGGGTAATGTTAACAATAATAGTTCATGAAGACTCACATCCAATTAGCTACATATATCAGGATCTTTCCAACACATTGTGCTTGCCAAAGGATAAAATGTAAAAAGGAAAGGTGAAGATCACCATGACTCTTATGTAAGGTAGAAGATAAAAGTAAAAGATAGGCCCTTTGCAGAGGGAAGCAGAGGTTTTCATGCGCTTTTATGGTTGGATGCACAAAATCTTAATGCAAAAGAACGTCACTTTATATTGCCACTTGTGATATGGACCTTTATTGTGCAGTTCGTCGCTTTTATTTCTTCCACATCACAAGATCGTATAAAGCTTATTTTCTCCACACTAATAAGTCATACATATTTAGAGAGCAATTTTATTGCTTGCACTGATGACAACTTACTTGAAGGATCTTACTCAATCCATAGGTAGATATGGTGGAGTCTCATGGAAAAACTGGGTTTAGGGATATTTGGAAGCACAATTAGTATCTCTACTTGGTGCAAAGAGATTAGCTAGCAAGAGAGGGAAAGGCAAGATCAACATGTTGGATGATCCATGAAAATATAATTTATCTCAGATGAAGGAAAACATAACCCATTATGTTGTCTTCCTTGTCCAACGTCAACTCTTTAGCATGTCATGCTTTAATGAGTGCTCACAATCATAAAAGATGTGCAAGATAGTATATTTATATGTGAACCTCTCTTTCTTTATTACTTCCTTTTAATTGCAACGATGACCAAAACTATGTTTGTCAACTCTCAACAACTTTTATTCATCATACTCTTTATATGTGAAGTCATTACTCTCCATAAGATCCATATGATCTCTTTATTATTTTTATTTCTTCTCTTTTATTTTATTCCCTCAAGATCATAGCAAAATAATCAAGCCCTTGACTCAACACTAATCTTTATTGTATTTAGCTCACAGACTCGATTACATAGAAGGATCATAAAGCAAAACTCACAACTAGATCATACTAAAACTTTATTCTACTAGATCAAGATATTATCAAAAGGATCGAACTAAGAAAAACGGTAAAGATAAAAGTGATGGTGATACGATACCGGGGCACTCCCCCAAGCTTGGCAGTTGCCAAGCGGAGTGCCCATACCAGATACTCAGTTCTTCTTTGTTGGTGAAGAAGGTGGAGTTGTTGATGATGGAGGCTTGCCGTCCCTCTTCCAAGGCATAGGCTCACCATCATAGAAGGATGATCGAGTCTCCTGAATCCTCAAATCTGTAGCCAAACTCATCCTCTTGAATCTATATTCATACTCACAGTTTTCATTTTGTAGGTCATAGAACTGGGCTTGGAGGTGCTCGATTTTCTCATGAAGCTTGAAGATGGCCTCCCCAATGTCCTTGACGTCCATCTTGTGGTTGTTGGTGAACTCCGTGATCATAATGTGATTGGAGTCGAGTCCACGCTCCACCATCTCCTAACACTTGAAAACTTGTTGCTCCAATGCCTCGAGCCTTGCCTCCGTGCTTCCGGTCCTCCTTGGTCCCTCAACATCGCAAATGTGCAACAACCCCTCACGCATCTCAATGGTTTGAGGGTGTTGCAGCACCTCCGCGAGGTAGGGGTTGATGAACTTCTCGAAGAACTTGTCCTTGGGGGCACTTGAAGACGACATGACGACCTAGATCTGTCAGAAAAACAGCTCAAAACAAAGACAAGTGATATTTGCGTGATACGGTGGTCAAAACCTTCGGGAGATTATATAATGAATTTTTACCGACCAAAAGAAGTATCGTGCAAGAAAACAGAGTCCGGAGAGCGCACGAGGTGCCCATGCGGCAGGGGCGTGCCCTCCACCCTCGTGGAAGCCCCGTGTCCTTTCCGGTCTGCTTCTTATTTTCCTATTTTCTTAAATATTCCAAAACGGAGAAAAATTGCCATTAGAACTGTTTTGGAGTCGTGTTACTTACCGTACCACGTAACTATTCCTTTTCGGAGTCTGAAATGTTCCGGAAAGTGTCCCTTATGTATTCCTCCGGGGTTACGGTTTCAATAATATTAGTTTCAACATTTATGGGATTACCTGAGATATAATGTTTGATTCTTTGACCGTTTACCACCCTTGGATTTGTGCCTTCGAAGTTGTTGATTTTTATGGCACCGGAACGATAGAGCTCCTCGATAACGTAAGGGCCTTCCCATTTAGAGAGAAGTTTTCCTGCAAAAAATCTTAAACGAGAGTTGTATAACAATACATAATCACCTACATTGAACTCACGCTTTTGTATCCTTTTATCATGCCATCTTTTAACTTTTTCTTTAAACAGCTTGGCATTTTCATAAGCCTGGGTTCTCCATTCATCAAGTGAGCTAATGTCAAAAAGCCTCTTCTCACCAGCAAGTTGGAAGTCATAGTTGAGCTCTTTAATAGCCCAATATGCCTTATGTTCTAATTCAACAGGTAAGTGACATGCTTTACCATAAACCATTTTATACGGAGACATACCCATAGGATTTTTATGTGCAGTTCTATAGGCCCATAATGCATCATCAAGTTTCTTGGACCAATTCTTTCTAGATCTATTAACAGTCCTTTGCAAAATTAATTTTAGCTCTCTATTACTTAATTCTACTTGACCACTAGACTATGGGTGATATGGAGATGCAATTCTATGATTAACATCATACTTAGTATGCATTTTACGAAAAGCACCATGAATAAAATGTGAACCACCATCAGTCATTAAATATCTAGGGACTCCAAACCTCGAAAACATAACTTCTTTAAACATCTTAATAGAGGTGTTATGATCAGCACTACTAGTTGGAATAGCCTCTACCCACTTAGTAACATAATCAACAACAACTAAAATATGTGTATAACCATTAGAGGAAGGAAAAGGCCCCATATAATCAAAGCCCCAAACATCAAATGGTTCAATAACAAGTGAATAATTCATAGACATTTCTTGACGTATACTAATATTACCAATTCTTTGACATTCATCACAAGACAAGACAAACTTACGGGCATCCTTGAAGAGAGTAGGCCAATAAAAACCGGATTGCAATACCTTGTGTGCAGTTCTATCTCCAGCATGGTGCCCTTCATAGGCTTCAGAGTGACACTTGCGTAGGATCCGTTCCCGTTCATGCTCAGGTACACAACTCTAATAACACCATCTACTCCTTCTTTATAAAGGTGTGGGTCATCCCAGAAGTAATGTCTTAAATCGTAGGAGAACTTTTTATTTTGCTGGTATGTAAAACTAGGTGGAATAAATTTAGCAACAATGTAATTAGCATAATCAGCATACCACGGAGGAGTACGAGAAGCACTTATGACATTTAATTGTTCATCAGGAAAGCTATCATCAATAGGTAGTCGGTCATCAAGAACATTCTCTAACCTAGACAAGTTGTCTGCAACGGGGTTCTCAGCTCCCTTCCTATCAATAATATGCAAATCAAATTCTTGTAGCAAGAGAACCCATCTAATAGGTCTAGGTTTAGCATCTTTCTTTTCCATAAGATATTTAATAGCAGCATGATCAGTGTGAATAGTTAGTTTAGAATCAACAATATAAGGTATGAACTTATCACAAGCAAATACAACTGCTAAGAATTCCTTTTCAGTAATAGCATAATTTCTCTAGGCATTGTCTAGAGTTTTACTAGCATACTGTATAACATTCAATTTCTTATCAACTCTTTATCCTAGAACAGCCCCTACAGCATAATCACTAGCATCACACATAATTTCAAATGGTAAATTCCAATCAGGTGGCTGAACAATAGGTGCAGAAATTAATGCTTTCTTAAGTATTTTAAATGCTTCTACACAATCATCATCAAAGACAAAAGGAATATCTTTTTGTAATAGGCTAGTCAGAGGCCGAGAAATTTTTGAGAAGTCCTTAATGAACCTCCTGTAAAAACCGGCATGACCCAGAAAACTTCTTATACCTTTGATGCCCTTGGGACACGGCATATTTTCAATAGCATCAACTTTAGCTTTATCAACTTCAATACCTCTTTCAGAAATTTTATGCCCCAAGACAATACCTTCATTAACCATAAAGTGCCACTTCTCCCAATTCAAGACAAGATTAGTTTCTTCACATCTCTGCAAAACTGGATCAAGGTTGCTCAAGCAATCATCAAAAGAGGATCCATAAACGGAGAAATCGTCCATGAAAACCTCACAAATCTTTTCACAAAAGTCAGAGAATATAGCCATCATGCATCTTTGAAAGGTAGCAGGTGCATTACATAAACCAAAAGGCATACGTTTATAAGAACAGGTACCGAAAGGGCAAGTAAAAGTGGTCTTTTCTTGATCATCAGCTGAGACGGGTATTTGAGAGAAGCCAGAGTAACCATCTAGAAAGCAAAAATGTGTATGTTTGGATAATATTTCTAGCATTTGATCAATAAAAGGCAAAGGGTAATGATCTTTTTAGTAGCTTTATTTAATTTGCGGAAATCATTCTTTGCGGGGTCATTTGGAACAATAGTAATACCTCCCTTCTTAGGGACACAATGGACAGGACTTACCCACTGACTATCAGCAACTGGATAAATTATACCTGCCTCAAGGAGCTTTAATATTTCCTTTCTTACCACTTCTTTCATCTTAGGATTCAGCCATCGTTTGTGATCAATAACTGGTTTGGCGTCTTTCTCCAAATTTATTTTGTGTTGACATAGAGTGGGACTAATGCCCTTAAGATCGTCAAGAGTATATCCAATAGCAACACGGTGCTTCTTCAGAGTTTTCAATAATCTTGCTTCTTCGTGCTCTGAAAGGTTAGCACTAATAATAACGGGATATATCTTCTTTTCATCAAGATAAGCATATTTAAGAGTATCGGGCAATGGTTTAAGCTCAAACACGGGGTCACCCTTGGGTGGAGGAGGATCCCCTAGGATTTGAACAGGAAAATTGTGTTTCAGAATGGGTCCTTGTTTAAAGAATACTTCATCTATTTCCCTTCTTCCATTCATAAACATATCATTCTCATGGTCTAGCAAATATTGTTCTAAAGGATCATTAGGAGGCACAGCAATAGAAGCAAGACTAATAATTTCATCTTTATTAGGAAATTCTTCATCACGGGGTTGTCTACTAAATTTAGCAAAATTAAACTCATGAGACATATCCCCTAAACCAACAGAAACAATATCCTTATTGCAGTCTATCTTAGCATTAACAGTATTCAAGAAGGGTCTACCAAATATGATGGGACAAAAGCTATCTTGTGGGGAACCAAGAACAAGAAAATTAGCAGGATATTTAACCTTCCCACACAAGAATTCAACATATCTAACAATCCTAATTGGTGAAATAGTATCTCTATTAGCAAGCTTAGTGGTAACATCGATATCTTCTCTCTCAGCTGGTGCAATATCATGCATAATTTCTTTGTATAAGGAAATAGGTATTGCACTAGCACTAGCACCCATATCACACAAGCCATGATAACAATGATCTCCTGTTTTAACAGAAATAACAGGCATGCCTACCACAGGTCTATGTTTATCTTTAGCACCAGGTTTAGCAATTCTAGCAGTCTCATCACAAAAGTAAATAACATGCCCATCAATATTATCAGCCAAGAGATCTTTAACAATAGCAATATTAGGTTCAACTTTAACTTGCTCAAGGGGTGCATAAGTTCTAATATTATTTTTACGAACTACAGTTGAAGCTTTAGCATGATCCTTTAATCTAACAGGGAAAGGTGGTTTCTCAACATAAGCAGTACAAACAATAGGATCATTATAAGTGATAGTTTTTCTTCAAATTTAATAGGTGCAACTACTTTTACTTCAATGGGAGGATTATATTTAAACCACTTCTACTTAGGGAGATCAACATGAGTAGCAAAGGATTCACAGAAAGAAGCTACTATCTCAGAGTCAAGTCCATATTTAGTGTTAAATTTACGGAAAACGTCGGTATCCATAAAAGATTTAACACAATCAAACTTAGGTGTTATACCTGACTCCTTACCTTTGTCAAGATCCCAATCTTCAAAGTTGCATTTAATTCTCTCCAATAAATTCCATTTGAATTCAATAGTCTTCATCATAAAGGAACCAGTACAAGAAGTATCGAGCATGGAGCGATTGTTGTCAGAAAGTTGAGCATAAAAGTTTTGAATAATCATTTCTCTTGAGAGCTCATGATTGGGGCATGAATATAAAATTGACTTAAGCCTCCCCCAAGCTTTAGCGATGCTTTCTCCTTCGCGAGGCCAAAAATTATATATATAATTACGATCATGGTGAACAACATGCATAGGATAAAAATTATGATGGAATTCCAATTTCGACCGTTTGTAGTCCCATGATCCCATATCATCACATAGCCGGTACCATGTCAATGCATCTCCCTTCAAAGATAAAGGGAAGACCTTCTTCTTGATAACATCATCAGGCATACCTGCAAGCTGAAATAATCCACAAACTTCATCCACATAGATTAAGTGTAAGTCGGGATGCAATGTTCCATCTCCTGCAAAAGGATTAGCCAGCAGTTTCCCTATCATACCCGAAGGAATTTTGAAGTAAACATTTTCATTTTCAGTACGTTCAGTAGGTTGAGGAGCAACTCTTTGATCTACTGGTCGAGGTGAACATACCCCGAACAAGCCCCTCAAAGGATTATGTTCCATAGTAACAAGTGACAGTAAATTTCAGCACACTATATAAATTTTTCCTTACCAAATTCCACCTACCAAAGGCCCTTCACTCCCCGGCAACGGCGCTAGAAAAGAGTCTTGAAGACCCACAAGTATAGGGGATCTATCGTAGTCCTTTCTATAAGTAAGAGTGTCGAACCCAGCGAGGAGCAGAAGGAAATGATAAGCAGTTTTCAGTAAGGTATTCTCTGCAAGAACTGAAATTATCGGTAATAGATAGTTTTGTGATAAGGTAATTTGTAACGAGTATTAAGTAATAAAATTAAATAAGGTGCAGCAAGATGGCCCAATCCTTTTTGTAGCAAAGGACAAGCCTGGACAAACTCTTATATGAAGGAAAGCGCTCCCGAGGACACATGGGAATTATCCTCAAGCTAGTTTTCATCATGATCATATGATTCGCGTTCGGTACTTTGATAATTTGATATGTGGGTGGACCGGTGCTTAGGTGCTTTCCTTACTTGGACAAGCATCCCACTTATGATTAACCCCCATTGCAAGCATCCGCAACAACAACAGAAGTATTAAGGTAAACCTAACCATAGCATGAAACATATGGATCCAAATCAGCCCCTTACAAAGCAACGCATAAACTAGGGTTTAAGCTTCTATCACTCTAGCAACCCATCATCTACTTATTACTTCCCAATGCCTCCCTCTAGGCCCAAACAATGTGAAGTTTCATGTAGTCAACATTCACATGACACCACTAGAGGGATGACAACATACATCTCATCAAAATATCAAACGAATACCAAATTCACATGACTACTAATAGCAAGACATCTCCCATGTCCTCAGGAACAAACGTAACTACTCACAAAGCATATTCATGTTCATAATCAGAGGGGTATTAATATGCATAATGGATCTGAACATATGATCTTCCACCAAGTAAACCAACTAGCATCAACTACAAGGAGTAATCAACACTACTAGCAACCCACGGATACCAATCTGAGGTTTGGATACAAAGATTGGATACAAGAGATGAACTAAGGTTTGAGATGAGATGGTGCTGGTGAAGATGTTGATGGAGATTGACCCCCTCCCGATGTGAGGATCGTTGGTCATGACGATGGTGATGATTTCCCCCTCCCGGAGGGAAGTTTCCCCGGCAGAACAGCTCCGCCGGAGCCCTAGATTTGTTCCGCCAAGGTTCCGCCTCGTGGCGATTGAGTTTCATCCCGTAAGCTTGCTTCCGATTTTTTTCTCGGACGAAAGACTTCATATAGCAGAAGATGGGCATCAGAGGGCCACCAGGGGGCCCACGAGGCAGGGGGCGCGCCCCCCATCCTCGTGGACAGGGTGTGGCCCCCCTCTGGAACTTTCTTCGCTCAATATTTTTTATATATTCTGGAAATAACTTCCGTGAAGTTTCAGGACTTTTGGAGCTGTGCAGAATAGGTCTCTAATATTTGCTCCTTTTCCAGCTCAGAATTCCAGCTGCCGGCATTCTCCCTCTTTATGTAAACCTTGTAAAATAAGAGAGAATAGGCATAAGTATTGTGACATAATGTGTAATAACAGCCCATAATGCAATAAATATCGATATAAAAGCATGATGCAAAATGGACGTATCAACTCCCCCAAGCTTAGACCTCGCTTGTCCTCAAGCGAAAGCCGAAATCAAAAAATATGGCCACATGTTTAGAGATAGAGGTGTCGATAAAAATAAAATACGGACATGAGGGCATCATGATCATTCTTAGAACAGCAACATATATATATATATAGTGTTACTATTCATCACCTAGGGTGCAGAATAAGTTATTCTTCACCCGAGGTAATCTTACGATCATTTCATAATTAAATTACATTTCGAATTCAAATTGTTACATTCCTATTGATTCACTACGTAAAATTTGACATAAGAAAATAAAAATATAGGTCATAAGACAAGAAAATTGCAGTTTATGTGTATTTTAGACTATGTTTTTATGTTTGTAATTTTACATAACATAAAATATTTTTTACGGCGATTATATATTTTCTTACGGTCCCTTTTTGCGTCAGAAATAAGACAAAACTTACGGAACATAAATTTACGGTGCATTGATGGTAAAATAGAGGGGGGTGAAGAATAACTATGCCTCACCCAGGGTGACGAATAGCGCGACCATATATATATATATATATCTATATATATATATATATATCTATATATATATATATATATATATATATATATATTGTCATATGATCTCTTATGCTAAAGTAACAATTCAATCACAATTTCAAGTATGAATCATAAACTTCGTTGAGAACCAACAAACTCTAATCTCAGTCACTGAGGCAATTGCAATTTATCATAATATAGGAAAGAGTCAATGTAAGAGCTTTTCAGCAAGTCCACATACTCAACCATCTTTTAGTCTTTCACAATTGCTAACACTCACGCAATATTTATGGGAATGAAGTTTTAATCGGACACAGAGAAAGAGGAAGGCTTGGGGAGGCCGGATGGACCCTACCGGTGAGGTTTGATAACCCACAAGTATAGGGGATCGCAACAGTTTTCGAGGGTAGAGTATTCAACCCAAATTTATTGATTCGACACAAGGGAAGCCAAAGAATATTCTCAAGTATTAGCAGTTGAGTTGTCAATTCAACCACACCTTAAAGACTTAATATCTGAAGAAAAGTATTTAGTAGCAAAGTAGTATGGAAGTAACAGTAACGATGGCAAAAGTAACAGTAGTAGTTTTTGTAGCAATTGTAACAGTGGCAACGGAAAAGTAACTAAGCAAAGATCAATATGTGAAAAGCTCATAGGCAATGGATCAATGATGGATAATTATGTCGGGTGTGATTCCTCATGCAACAAATAACATAGGGTGACACAGAACTAGCTCCCGTCCATCAATGTAATGTAGGCATGTATTCTGAATATAGTCATACGTGCTTATGGAAAAGAACTTGCATGACTTCTTTTATCCTACCCTCCCGTGGCAGCGGGGTCCTATTGGAAATAAAGGGATATTAAGGCCTCCTTTTAATAGAGTACCGAACCAAAGCATTAACACTTAGTGAATACATGAACTCCTCAAACTACGGTCATTATCGAAAGTGGTCCCGATTATTGTCACTTTGGGGTTGCCGGATCATAACACATAGTAGGTGACTATTGACTTGCAAGATAGGATCAAGAACTCACATATATTCATGAAAACATAATAGGTTCAGATCTGAAATCATGGAACTTGGGCCCTAGTGATAAGCATTAAGCATAGCAAAGTCATAGCAACATCAATCTTAGAACATAATGGATATTAGGGATCAAACCCTGATAAAACTAACTCGATTACATGGTAAATCGCATCCAACCCATCACTGTCCAGCAAGCCTACGATGGGATTACTCACGCACGGCAGTGAGCATCATGAAATTGGTGATGGAGGAAGGTTGATGATGACGATGGCGATGGATTCCCCTCTCCGGAGCCCCGAACGGACTCCAGATCGGCCCTCCTGATGAAGATTAGGGCTTGGTGGCGGCTCCGTATCGTAAAACGCAATGAATCCTTCTCTCTGATTTTTTTTCCTCTCCCCGAACATGAATATATAGAGTTGGAGTTGACGTCGGTGGAGTCTCAGGAGGGGCACAAGGCAGGGGCGCGCCCCAAGGGCGCGCCCTTCACCCTCGTGGATAGGGTGTGGGCCCCTTGATGCTGATTCTTCCACCAGTATTTTTTATTAATTGCAAAATGTGTCTCCATGAATTTTCATGTCATTCTGAGAACTTCTATTTCTGCACAAAAATAACACCATGGCAATTCTGCTGAAAACAGCGTCGGTCCGGGTTAGTTCCATTCAAATCATGCAAGTTAGAGTCCAAAACAAGGTCAAAAGTGTTTGGAAAAGTAGATACATTGGAGACGTATCAGCTCACCCAAGCTTAAACCTTTGCTTGTCCTCAAGGGATTCAGTTGACAAACTGAAAGTGATAAAGAAAAACTTTTACAAACTCTATTTGATCTTGTTGTTGCAAATATGTAATGCCAGCATTCAAGTTTTCAGCAAAGATTATGAACTAACCATATTCACAATATCATTTATGTCTCATATTTACTCATATCAATAGCATAATCAACTAGCGAGCAATAATAATAAACCTCGGATGACAATGCTTTCTCAAAACAATCATAACATGATATAACAAGATGGTATCTCACTAGCCCTTTCTGAGACCGCAAAACATAAATGCAGAGCACCCCTGAAGATCAAGGACTGACTAGACATTGTAATTCATGGTAAAAGAGATCCAGTCACAGTCATACTCAATGTAAATTAATAGCAATGCATGTGAATGACAACGGTGCTCTCCAACTAGTGCTTTTTAATAAGAGGATGATGACTCAACATAAAAGTAAATAGATAGGCTCTTCACAGAGGGAAGCAGGGATTTCCAGAGGTGTCAGAGCTCGAGTTTTGAAATAGGGATAAATAATATTTTGAGTGGTATACTTTCGTTGTCAACATAACAACCAAGAGATCTCGATATCTTCCATGCTACACCCATTATAGGCGGTTCCCAAACAGAATGGTAAAGTTTATACTCCCCCACCACCAACAAACATCAATCCATGGCTTGTCTGAAACAAGGGTGCCTCCAACTAACAACAATCCTGGGGGGCTTTTGTTTGCAATTATTTTGATTTGAGCATGGGACTAGGCATCCCGGTTACCAGTCATTTTCTCGTGAGTGATGAGCGGAGTCCACTCATCGTGAGAATAACCCACCTAGCATGGAAGATATAGACAGCCCTAGTTGATACATGAGCTATTCGAGTATACAAAACAGAATTTCATTTGAAGGTTTAGAGTTTGGCACATACAAATTTACTTGGAACGGCAAGTAGATACCGCTTATAGGAAGGTATGGTGGACTCATTTGGAATAACTTTGGGGTTTTATGGAAGTGGATGCACAAGAAGTATTCCCGCTTAGTACAAGTGATGGCTAGGAAGAGACTGGGAAGGGACCAACTAGAGAGCGACAATAGTCATGAACATGCATTAAGATTAATCAACAATGAGTGCAAGCATGAGTAGGATATAAATCACCATGAACATAAATATTGTGGAGGCTATGTTGATTTTGTTTCAACTACATGCGTGAAAATGTGCCAAGTCAAGCCACTCAAATCGTTTAAAGGAGGATACCACCCTATCATAGCACATCACAACCATTTTAATAGCATGTTGGCATGCAAGGTAAACTATTATAAACTCCTAGCTAATTAAGCATGGCATGGGCAACTATAATCTCTAATTGTCATTGCAAACATGTTTAATTCATAATAGGCTGAATCAGGAACGATTAACTAATCATATTTACAAAAACAAGATAGGTCGAGTTCATACCAACTTCTCTCATCTCAATCAGTCCATCATATATCGTCATTATTGCCTTTCACTCGCACGACTGAACGGTGTGGATAATAATAATAATAATAATAATGCACGTGCATTGGACTAAGCTAGAATCTGCAAGCATTTAACACAAGGGAGAAGACAAGGTAATATGGGCACTTGGTTAAATCAACAATAATGCATATGAGAGCCACTCGGCATTTTCATCATGGTCTTCTCCTCTCGACCCCCAAAGAATAAGAAAAGAAATAAAACTATTTACACGGGAAAGCTCCCAACAAGCAAAAGAAGAACGAGAAATCTTTTGGGGTTTTCTTTTAATTACTACTACTATAGGCATCAAAAGTAAACTAACTAAAAGCTACAGCTATTTTTTTTGTTTTTCTTAAGGTTTTTCAAACACACAAGAAGAAGGCTTAGAAAAGAAAATAAACTAGCATGAATAGTATAATGAAAAAGTATGAGCACCGACAACTGGCATGAGTGTGTGAACATGAGTGTAATGTCGGTGAGAAATACGTACTCCCCAAGCTTAGGCTTTTGGCCTAAGTTGGTCTATGGCCACTGCTTGAAGCTACTCTCTCCGGTGTACTGAGGAGGGTCCTCAGGATGCCACTGGTTGGCGATCTCCTCAGAATCCCACTGATAAACAGACTGTCGATAAGGGTCAAGTGGTGGCTCCGGCTCAGGCTCTGGGACTTGCGTTAGCCTCTAGTATGCATAAATGGCCTCGGGTAAAATGAGGTACGTGCCTGAGAGTATGTTAAACAAAGAGGGTGCAGGCAAGGTAATAATCTCACAGTGAGTTTTATCAAATATTAAATTATAATTAAGCATCTTCTTCTTATTTTTAACAATAAAATCATGTGCTACCATACTCTTATAATCTAGAAAAATAGGGGGCAGCAACTTTTCCTCTTTCTCGTAATGCCTGATAGGTATCTCAAAGTGTTCAGCAAGGCATGAAGCAAAGATGCCTCCGAAGATGGGGCCCTTTGTACGGTTTAGATTTAATCGTTTAGCAACAATAGCGCCTAAGCTGAAAGTTGTATCACGAAATAAAGCATGGAGCAAAATGACAATATCAGAGCACTAAGATTTCCACTGTTCCCGCGACCAATTAAGCATCTACTAGCAAATATCGCAAAGTAACGTAGAACAGGGAAATGTATACTAGTAATTCTTGCATCAGAAACTTTCCTAGTTTCTCCTACCACAATTCTATCAATAAACCCATCCACATCACTACGATGTGGTTCCTCGATGCTGCCCTCAAAGGGTATCTTGCAAACCCGACAAAAATCATGGAGTGACATCTCCTTAACCTCATCATATAACTGAAACTCCACTGAAGATGGTGATTTCTTAGCATGGAAATAAAAATTTTGCACAAAAATATTAGTGAGTAGGAGATACTGTTCGTGTTGGTCGTGGAGGAAGTCGGTGAGGCATGCATTCTCAGACAAGTAATAAAAGTCATCATGAATTCCAGCGGCTCTCAAGAACTCAGCACAAGGCCATTCACACGGCCGAACCTCTGCAGTGCGAGGAAGATTGTTTTTGGGCTTTTTATTCTCCTCATTCTGCTTATCCTTCAAGCTTCGGCTCGAAGAGCCTCTCAACAATCTCTTCAACATTTTCTCCCTTGACGAACAATCTCCCCAAACAGTTTTGTGAATGGAGCTTTGAGCAAGTAGATCAAAAATGGCAGCAAGATGAGCTAGAACACGGGTTTGAGCTATGGGAGGATTTTTTCTAGAAGAAGAAGAAGTGAGTGGGTGGTGGAATAAGTGGAGGGGGTCCATTATGCAGGGGGCGCGACCCAGCGGGGCGTGCCCTGCACCCTCATGGCCCAATGGTGGGGGCCCCTGGTGTGTTCTCAATGCCAGTAATTCTTAAATATTCTACAAAAAATCATATATCATTTTCAGGACATTTGGAGAACTTTTATTTTCAAGGTACTTCTATTGCAAGGATAATTCAGAAAACAGACAGAAAGTACTATTTTTACTTTATTTAATCTAAATAACAGAAAGTAAAAGGAGGGTACAAAGAATTGTGCTTTCTAACTTCACCATCTCATGCTCATAAAAAGGAATCCACTAACAAGGTTGATCAAGTTTTGTTAACAAACCCTTTCCGAATAACATCAAACCGGAGAATTTTCGAATGACAATAGGTTACCTCAACGGGGATGCGCATGTCCCCAACAATAAGAATATCATATTTCTTCTTGACAGTAGGAAGAGGGAATTCAAAAGATCCAATAGTAATCATTGAAATTTTTCCAATAGAATTGATACTGTGGACTTGAGGTTGTTTCCTCGAAAAGTGTACCGTATGCTTATTACCATTAACATGGAAAGTGACATTGAATTTTTTGCAATCAATAACAGCCCCTGCAGTATTCAAAAAGGGCCTACCAAGGATAATTGACATACTATCATCTTCGGGAATATCAAGAATAACAAAGTCCGTTAAAATAGTAACGTTTGCAACCACAACAGGCACATCCTCACAGATACCGACAGGTATAGCAGTTGATTTATCGACCACTTGCAAAGATATTTCAGCAGGTGTCAACTTATTCAAATCAAGTCTATGATATAAAGAGAGAGGCATAACACTAACACCGGCTCCAAGATCACATAAAGCAGTTTTAACATAGTTTCTTTTAATGGAGCATGGTATAGTTGGTACTCCCGGATCTCCTGGTTTCTTAGGTATTCCACCTTTAAAAGTATAATTGGCAAGCATGGTGGACATTTCAGCTTCCGGTATCTTTCTTTTATTTGTAACAATATCTTTCATATACTTAGCATAAGGATTCATTTTAAGCATTTCAATCAAATGCATACGCAAAAATATAGGTCTAATCATTTCAGCAAAGCGCTCAAATTACTCATCATCCTTTTTCTTGGATGGTTTAGGAGGAAAAGGCATGGGTTTCTGAACCCATGATTCTCTTTCTTTACTGTGCTTCCTAGCAACGAAGTCTCTCTTATCATAATGTTGATTCTTGGATTGTGGGTTATCAAGATCAACAGTAGGTTCAATCTCTACATCATTGTTATTGCTAGGTTGAGCATCAACATGAACATCATCATTAACATTATCACTAGGTTCATGTTCATTACCAGATTGTGTTTCAGCATCAGAAATAGAAATATCATTGGGATTCTCGGGTGTGTCAACAACAGGTTCACTCGGAGCATGCAAAGTCCTATCATTTTTCTTCTTTTCTTCTTAGAAGGACAAGGTGCATCAACATTAGTTCTCTGAGAATCTTGCTCAACTCTCTTAGGGTGGCCCTCCAGATACAAAGGTTCCTGAGTCATTTTACCCCCTCTAGTCACAACTCTAACAGCATTATCCTTTTTCTTATTATTTAATTTACTGAGCAAATCATCTTGTGCTTTAAGCACCTGTTCTAGTTGAGTGGTAACCACAGAAGCATGTTTACTAATAATTTTAAGGTCACCTTTAACTCTAGACATATAATCACTCAAGTGTTCAATCATATAAGCATTACGTTTCAATTGTCTACCAACATAAGTACTGAAGTTTTCTTGTTTAAGAATAAAATTATCAAACTGATCCAAGCATTGGCTAGCAGACTTATTACGAGGAATATCACCTTCATCAAATCTATAGAGAGAATTTACCTTTACTACCTGTGTCGGATTATTAAGACCATGTATTTCTTCAATAGGTGGTAAATTCTTAACATCTTCAGCTTTAATACCCTTTTCTTTCATAGATTTCTTTGCCTCTTGCATATCTTCAGGACTGAGAAATAGAATACCCCTTTTCTTCGGAGTTAGCTTAGGGGTTGGTTCAGGAAGTGTCCAATCATTATCATTACTCAATATATTATTGAATAGAAATTTAGCTTGCTCAACAGTTCTTTCCCTGAAAAGATAACCAGCACAACTATCCAGGTGGTCTCTGGAAGCATCGGTTAGTCCATTATAAAAGATATCAAGTATTTCATTTTTCTTGAGAGGATGATTAGGCAAAGCATTAAGTAATCGAAGAAGCCTCCCCCAAGATTGTGGGAGACTCTCTTCTTCAGTTTGCACAAAATTATATATTTCCCTTAAGGCAGCTTGTTTCTTATGAGCGAGGAAATATTTAGCATAGAAGTAATAAATCATATCCTGGGGACTACACACACAACCAGGACCAACAGAATTAAACCATGTTTTAGCATCACCCTTTAATGAGAATGGAAATAACTTAAGGATATAGTAGTAACGAATTTTTTCCTCATGAGTGAATAGGGTGGCTATATCATTCAATTCAGTAAGATGTGCCACAACAGTTTCAGATTCATAGCCATAAAAAGGATCAGATTCAACCAAAGTAATTAATTCGGGATCGACAGAGAAATCATAATCCTTATTAGAAATATAGATAGGTGAAGTAGCAAAAGCAGGGTCATATTTCATTCTAGCATTCAAAGAATTTTCTTTCAGCTTAGCTACCAGTTTCTTAAGATCATGTCTATCTTTGGAAGAAAAAAGGTCTCTAGCAGTTTCTGCATCCATAACATAACCCTCAGGTACATCTGGCAATTCATATCTAGGGAGAGAATCTTCATCATCACTTTCATCAATATTATCTGTTTCAATAATTTCATTCTCTCTAACCCTAGCAAGTTGTTCATCAAGAAATTCACCTAATGGCACAGTATTATCAAGCATAGAAGTAGTTTCATCATAAGCATTATGCATAGCAGAAGTGGCATCATCAATAACATGCGACAAATTAGAATCAATAGCAGCAGTAGGTGTCGCAAGTTTACTCAAACAGAAGGAGAATCAAGTGCAGAGCTAGATGGCAGTTCCTTACCTCCCCTCGTAGTTGAGGGGAAAATCTTGGTTCTTTCATCTTTCAAGTTCCTCATAGTGATCAACAGATATAAATCCCAAGTGACTCAAAGAATAGAGCTATGCTCCCAGGCAACAGCGCCAGAAAATAGTCTTGATAACCCACAAGTATAGGGGATCGCAACAGTTTTCGAGGGTAGAGTATTCAACCCAAATTTATTGATTCGACACAAGGGGAGCCAAAGAATATTCTCAAGTATTAGCAGTTGAGTTGTCAATTCAACCACACCTGAAAGACTTAATATCTGTAGCAAAGTATTTAGTAGCAAAGTAGTACGGAAGTAACGGTAACAGTGGCAAAAGTAATAGTAGTAGTTTTTGTAGCAATTGTAACAGTGGCAACGGAAAAGTAACTAAGCAAAGATCAATATGTGAAAAGCTCGTAGGCAATGGATCAATGATGGATGGTTATATCGGATGCGATTCCTCATGCAATAGTTATAACATCGGGCGACACAAAACTAGCTCCAGTTCATAAATGTAATGGAGGCATGTATTCCGAATATAGTCATACATGCTTACGGAAAAGAACTTGCATGACTTCTTTTGTCCTACCCTCCCATGGCAGCAGGGTCCGATTGGAAACTAAGGGATATTAAGGCCTCCTTTTAATAGAGTACGGGACCAAAGCATTAACACTTAGTGAATACATGAACTCCTCAAACTATGGCCATCACCGGAAGTGGTCCCGATTATTGTCACTTCGGGGTTGCCGGATCATAACACATAGTAGGTGACTATTGACTTGCAAGATAGGATCCAGAACTCACATATATTCATGAAAACATAATAGGTTCAGATCTGAAATCATGGCACTCGGGCCCTAGTGACAAGCATTAAGAATAGCAAAGTCATAGCAACATCAATCTTAGAACATAATGGATACTAGGGATCAAACCCTAACAAAACTAACTCGATTACATGGTAAATATCATCCAACCCATTACCGTCCAGCAAGCCTACGATGGGATTACTCACGCACGGTGGTGAGCATCATGAAATTGGTGATGGAGGTACGTTGATGATGACGATGGCGACGGGTTCCCCTCTCCGCAGCCCCGAACGGACTCCAGATCAGCCCTCTTGATGAAGATTATGGCTTGGCGGCGGCTCCGTATCGTAAAACGCAATGAATCCTTCTCTCTGATTTTTTTCTCCCCAAACGTGAATATATAGAGTTGGAGCTAACGTCGGTGGAGTCTCAGGGGGCCCACGAGGCACAGGGGCGCGCCCCGGGGGCGCACCCTTCACCCTTGTGGACAGGGTGTGGGCCCCTGATGTTGATTCTTTCGCCAGTATTTTTTATTAATTTGAAACGTGTCTCCCTGAATTTTTAGGTCATTTCGAGAACTTTTATTTCTGCACAAAAATAACACCATGGCAAATATGCTGAAAACAGCGTCAGTTCGGGCTAGTTCCATTCGAATCATGCAAGTTAGAGTCCAAAATAAGGTCAAAAGTATTTGGAAAAGTAGATACGTTGGAGACATATCAAGGTCCGGCGGCCGGACGGGCCGGCAGGCGTGAGGCAGAGCAAAGGCTTGGGGAGGCACGGCGCGGGGACGATGGTGAAGCTGCAGGGCGGAGGCGGAAGCCCTCGGGCGCGGGCATGCTCAACGGGGCCGCGGGGAGCCGGGGCGAACGCGACCGAGACGGCGAGGCGCTGGCACGGGAGTGGCGACGGAGGCGGGCGCTGGTCGACGAGGGGACTCCGGCGGGGGGGGGGGATCCGCAACGGAGCCTCCTGGGTCCATCCCTCTCCGGCGAGGAGGCGGCTTGGCGTACCACGGGCGCGGAGGACCAGGCAGGTGCGGCCATGGCAGGAGCTTCTGTGTGGCTGTGGTGCGAGGATGACGATAGGTGGCGAATCCCCGGGCGCGGGCGCGGCGACGGTGGTGGGGCTCCTGCACGCCAGGTGATGGGGATGGGGTACAGGGCCTGTCTGCCCTGGCGCTGGGGGTGTTGGGTATGTGGCGGCGCTGGGAGTGCGAGGTAGGGAGATGGGGATCGTGGGGGAAACCAGGGGTAGTCGGCTAGGGTTGCAGGATGGGGATTATGTAGCGGCGCGGCTGGGCCAGCCTAATGGCCTGGTGCCCTGCTGGGCCAAGGCCTAGTTGAGGGCAGGGGGTTGGTTTCTCCTTTTTCTTATTTTTATTTTTACGTTTATTAGTTTTCTAATTTAATTTTAATTAATTAAAAAACAGTTTCTACATTAGTATAACTAATTATACTACTGCCACAGATAATTTGGCACTAAATAAATTAGTTGTTTACTCTATAATTTATAAAAGGTATTTAATAAATTGTTATAGCCATTGTTTTATTTATTTTAGAGCATTTAAACACTTTATAAAAATGTGGTGTCTCCACCATTATTACTTATGAATTATTAGACACAACCCGAACATTTTAGTTTTAATGTTTGAAAACTTTTATCATTTGACTTTAATTTAAAGTTGAATTTGGATCGGTTTTGAACTAACGTGAGGTTAGCAATAGTAATCGATGTGACGTTGCATCAATAGTAGAGGGTTACTGTAGCTTAATTATCCGAGCATCACAATTCTCCTCCACTACGAGAAATCCCATCCCGAGATTTAAGAGGTCGAGTTAAGTGGAAGGAACTGGTTACGAAATTCTAACGAGTGTTCTCACTCTTGGTTGCTCTTCCCGAAGTGGTCGATCCATTACGTTGATGTCTTCATTTCTCTGGTTCGGGGCATCGTTACAAAATTGTCATCCTTTCTTCAGAATCTGTGTCATACTTATGAAAAGACAAGGGGAAAACTCGGGAAGGTCGGAGCTCAACACATGTTAGGTACCTGAGGGCTATCTCGGTGACCGAGGCATAGGGGCATCTCTCGAGTTGAAATTCAAGAAAGTCATACAAAGTAAGAAGTTTCAAGTGGATAGGCAATTGTTCTATGCGTGAAACAGAGTGTGAAAGGAGTCCAAAGCAATGTGAATAAGTATTGAGTCTGATACCAGAATTGATGATCTCTCGTAAGGTGGCTCGTGAATTACATATGAGGCCATGCGCGATGAATATTTTTGGGAACAAGGGGGTGTACAAGATAGTCAAGTTTTGATCCTATGGAACTATGGGTTATGGGACCACCATGTGGGTTAAAAGTAGAAGGAACGGTGACATCTTGCATAGTCATGGTGGCAAGGTACGTTAGAAGATAGCCTGTCAGTTATGTTGGCAACAACGTTGGTACCAAGAGCGAGGGACGGAGATAACCATTTTCCTACTGGTTGAAACGAGGCGGACCGGTAGGCAAAGTTCTCGTCCATTGGTGGTTGCCGGAATGTCATCAACAAAAGTAATAGGGTCTTTTTGACAGAATTGTACAATGAGGTGGTTACATAAGTAGGGAATTATTACTGCTTAGATCATATTGATCAGAAGAAAGGTTAAACAAAACAACGGAAAGGAAAATGTGTTTATCATATTAACAGAACAATGGAAAGGAAAATGTCTTTAAGCACATATTTCAGCGGTATATCCTTCCCAAGGATAAGCAGAGCATGATATCCATGACATGATAGAAAGTAGAAAACCATTTAGGTAAGGGGAGAGGATTTCATGACATAAACCAAACAACGGGGATTGAATAATTGATAAAGAAAATTTAGCATTGTGGTTCAAATGTTCTTACTGAAAATCGGAGTACCAAAGACATGCTTCGAGATAGCATTGACATGGTCATTGGGTAAAGATCGGACTTTGAATACACAAAGGATCCATCAAGAACAACTTATAGGATAAGTTTTACAATTTCCTCAGGGGAGAATGGCTAACCTTGCTAAAATGGAACTATACAATAGGTCCTTCGGCTAGGTGTGCTAGGCATGACATCACCTTATCAGGTCATAAAAGACCATTGTTATAACTATTGGAATTATGTTCCAACCATCATATCCGACCGAGATTCAGATCTGATCGGGGTCAGGATACCTCAGACTCAGGATGCCTGAGAAGAAAAAGGTGTGACACAAATTGATGAGAAGACATCGTCAGATTCTCGAGAAATGAACTATGGAAGCGAGTTCCGAAATAAGAGTTCATTAGTAAACCATGGAGAGAATGGGGAGGTGGCTGATGGACTCAGCGGCAATTCATTGAGGTTTCCAAAAAGATGGATTTCCACAATTAAGTGAACGAGGTGATAGCATCGGACACACCTAAGTATATAATGAGGTATGTTCGATGAGAACATCCACAATTAAATATTGAACGAAAATGCACCTGGAAATATGGACCAAGTAGGACGATCAAAGTTAGAATGGTGATTCGATAACGAAACTATCAGCCATTTACTTCGAAACAACAAGGTTGCTAGAGATATTAAATTCTCACAACAGAGTTCACTCAAAATGGTGGCCAAGAAAAGAATGGTGATGGCGAGAAGCATCACTGCAACAAAATTTCTTAAGAGGTGGTGAAATTCTCACGACATTCCTGACATAAAAGATGGTAACACTCTGCGGTAGAACATAACATAAGTTGGATAGCAAAGAACTCAAGGTATAACACAAAACACAGACAAGTTTTGTGTTGAAGGGAATGCAATAATGTTGTCGATGATAACCCAAATCATCGAGGGCAAAGGATGGTATTTGTCTCCAAGAATTAGATTGATATGTTGGAAGACCTCAGAATGTTGATGATGATCACAACACATTTGTCGAGGGGTTTCAAGAAGATGTAACCGACCGGCGATGACATCAAGTCAACGGAATAATGAAGCAAAAAGTTATTGAAACCATGGGTACGACACAAACTCAAAATCAAGCTTGTTGTTCAAGGACAAATGATATGACAAGGAGGATCGACATAAGATTAGCTCACCGTCGAAATTTTTGCTCCAGGAAGAAGGACCCGGTAGCATAGTTAAAATTTAGCACGATAATGATATAGCTGATTAGGCTAGGAATGACTTGAAGGATCATTAAACTCATAAGCAACGAAAATTACTTAGAGTTATTGAATCAGAGTGCAGAATTGGTTCACTTATCGGTGTTCTTGAGTGACTAATAACTCAGAACCCGGAGGAAATCTGAGAATGGTGAAAAGCAATACAAGATGAAGACTCATAGGGAGCAACACAGTTCTTTGATATTCTCGAGATACCAGAGGGTAATACTCGAAGGAAGATCGAAAATAGGGGTTGTAGAGATGTATTGATCTGTAGAAGACAAGTACTTTAACTTGTTTGAGAAATAGAATCAAGGAGAAAATATGGTCGGAACCATGATTGCAAATGATCACATTAAGATACAAAGTGAACTTATAATACAGGGATAATTATTTTTACGAGAAGTTTCGATGATAAGGTCTACATCATGTCCATGGGCATGAACACAAAGTTCAAGGTCGACTCCCACTTATCCAATGCACCAATTTTCATTCACTTCTCACTTTCGAAGAAGTTGTACTGTTGAAATTTCATCAGACGAAAAGCCAGTAGAGTATACCTCACGTAACTTACGAGTTCACACATATTAGGGATGGCGTAGGTTCAACCCATCTGGGCATCTTAGGAACATAGAACACAAACTTCAGGAGTAAATCATACCAACTCGAAAGGAGAGCATGGTTGAGAGAGCAGAGGATACAATTTACCAAGGCATTATGTATCAGGGAAAGAACTTCCAAAGTTATTGAATATGAATGATGTTATCGGATATTAACCCAGCAATGGTTCTGGTGGTCCACAACGGAGCTGATGTGAGTATCGGTACTCAACTAGAGGAAGAAAGAATGCAAGGATATCAAATTATAGAAACAACTAACTAATTCAAAGCACAAGTGCAAAAGAATTATGATTTCCAAATCAAGGGATCATAAGCAAATGCTCTGATTAAGGATGGATAAGTTGAATAGACTTAGGGGTACAATCGACGGCAATTTAATTGGTTGAGAACCAGCTCATGTTTAAAATGACGTCTGAGTCGAAAGGATGAATTCAAGGATCTGATTAAGGATTGCGAACATTCACAACATATTGAATCGAGGGACTCGAAATGATAATGACAGAGGATGTAAATGGAGATTACTATATATATGGAATTAACCATAATGTCGGAAGAATAGGAATCCAGGAGCAATAGGTTGTTGAGGATTTTCATAAAAGCGAATAGTATTTCGAAGAATTTTGTGAAACACATTAACAATTGGGGATGAGCGGATACTCGGTAAATGCGAGGAATTATCGGTAGGGGTATTCATGTGGCAAAGAACTGCAAGGCAGTAAGCTCAAAGGATTGTCGGAACAACAGAGAGCAGTTTGGGGAATCTTGTAATAACAAAATCAATGGGGTTGTATGTAAGAATGGAAAGAGTATTTAGTTATCTATAAGGATATTACAGTGGTAGGGAATTTGCAAAGGCGGTGAGCACAAGGGTCTCGGGAAAACATCGAATAGTATCTTCGGAACCTTCTGGTGAAGCAGTCAATCATCTGAAATGAGGGGCTCTCTAGGTGGATGTGATCACGAGATCCTAATGTTAGAGTTAGTAAATTCATTTAAATCCGAATAGAAAAGAGATCAGAGTCCCAGAGTATAGGTCGAGGAATAAAAGATCCTAACACCACCCAATGGCAGTGTGGGCTCATAAGCCACACAGCCATGTTAGTAAAAGTTTTGCAATGACTAGACTCGACTTCGTCCAAGGAGTTTGGAAGGGGGATTCCTACAGGCAGTTGGCTATGATACCAACTTGTGATGCGCCCAATTCAATTGTACACTAATCTTACACGCAAACGTGTACGATCAAGATCAGGGACTCACGGGAAGATATCACAACATGACTCTAAAAATAAAATAAGTCATACAAGCATCATATTACAAGCCAGGGGCCTCGAGGGCTTGAACACAAGAGCTCAATCATAGACGAGTCAGCGGAAGCAACAATATCTGAGTACAGACATAAGTTAAACAGGTTGCCATAAGATGGCTAGCACAAACTAGGATACAGATCGAAAGAGGCGCAAGCCTCCTGCCTGGGATCCTCCTAAACTACTCCTGGTCGTCGGCGGCAGCCTGCACGTAGTAGTAGGCACCTCCAGTGTAGTAGGAGTCGTCGTCGACGGTGGCGTCTGGCTCATGGGCTCCAACATCTGGTCGCATCAACCAGGTATAGAAAGGGGGAAAGGGGGGGAGCAAAGCAACTGTGAGTACTCAACCAAAGTACTCGCAAGCAAGGAACTACATGTCGGGGAACGTAGTAATTTCAAAAAAGTTCCTACGCACACGCAAGATCATGGTGATGCATA
The DNA here is from genome assembly GCF_018294505.1 of Triticum aestivum. NCBI lineage: Eukaryota > Viridiplantae > Streptophyta > Magnoliopsida > Poales > Poaceae > Triticum > Triticum aestivum. The sequence goes on along the minus strand of NC_057803.1, from coordinate 293,749,988 downwards.
GCAACAAGAGGGGAGAGTGTCGTCCACTTACCCTCGTAGGCCGTTAAGCGGAAGTGTTATAACAACGCGGTTGATGTAGTCGTACGTCTTTACGATCGACCGATCCTCAGCACCGAACGTATGGCACCTCCGCGTTCAGCACATGTTCAGCTCGGTGACGTCCCGCGAACTCACGATCTAGTAGAGCTCGAGGAAGAGTTTCGTCAGCACGACGGCGTGGTGACGATGTTGATGAAGCTACCATCGCAGGGCTTCGCCTAAGCACCGTTACGATATAACCGAGGTGGATTATGGTGGAGGGGGGCACTGCACACGGCTAAGAGATCAATAGATCAATTGTTGTGTCTTTCGGGTGCCCCCTACCCCCGTATATAAAGGGGGTAGGAGGAGAGGGCCAGCCAAGGGAGAGGCGCGCCCAAGGGGGGGCAATCCTACTCCAAGTAGGTTTCCCCCTACCTTTCCTATTCCAAGAAGGAGAGGGGGAAGGAGGATGTGGAGAGAAGGAAGGAGAGGGGGCCGCCGCCCCTTCCCCTTGTCCAATTCGTATTGGGGCAAGGGGGCCGTGCGCCACCTCCTCGCAGCCCTCTTTCTTCTCCACTAAGGCCCATAAGGCCCAATAACTTCCAAGGGGGTTCCGGTGACCCCTGGTACTCCGCTATATGTCTAAAACCTCCCGGAACCCTTCCGGTGTCCAAACATAGTCATCCAATATATCAATCTTTACATCTCGACCATTTCGAGAATCCTCGTCATGTATGTGATCATATCCGGGACTCCGAACTACCTTCGGTACATCAAAACATAAAAGCTCATAATACCGATCGTCACAGAACTTTAAGCGTGCGGACCCTACGGGTTCGAGAACTATGTAGACATGACCGAGACATGTCTCCGGTCAATAACCAATAGAGGAACCTGGATGCTCATATTGGTTCCTACATATTCTACGAAGATCTTTATTGGTCAAACCGCATAACAACATACGTTGTTCCCTTTGTCATCGGTATGTTACTTGCCCGAGATTCGATCGTCGGTATCTCAATACCTAGTTCAATCTTGTTACCGGTAAGTCTCGTTACACGTTCCGTAATGCACCATCCCGCAACTAACTCATTAGTTGCATTGCTTGCAAGACATATAGTGATGTGCATTACCGAGAGGGCCCAGAGATACCTCTCCGACAATCGGAGTGACAAATCCTATTCTTGATCTATGCCAACTCCACGAATACCATCGGAGACACCTGTAGAGCACCTTTATAATCACCCAGTTATGTTGTGACGTTTGGTAGCACACAAAGTGTTCCTCCGGTATTCGGGAGTTGCACAATCTCATAGTCATAGGAACATGTATAAGTCATGAAGAAAGCAATAGCAGTAAACTTAAACGATCAAGTGCTAAGCTAACGAAATGGGTCAAGTCAATCACATCATTCTCCTAATGATGTGATCCCGTTGATCAAATAACAACTCATGTCTATGGCTAGGAAACTCAACCATCTTTGATCAACGAGCTAGTCAAGTAGAGGCATACTAGTGACACTATGTTTGTCTATGTATTCACGCATGTATTATGTTTCCGGTTAATACAATTCTATCATGAATAATAAACATTTATCAAGATATGAGGAAATAAATAATAACTTTATTATTGCCTCTAGGGCATATTTCCTTTAGTCTCCCACTTGCACTAGAGTCCATAATCTAGATTACACAGTAATGATTCTAACACCCATGGAGTCTTGGTACTGATCATGTTTTGCTCGTGGAAGAGGCTTAGTCAACGGGTCTGCAACATTCAGATCCGTATGTATCTTGCAAATCTCTATGTGTCCCACTTGGACTTGATCCCAGATGGAATTGAAGCGTCTCTTGATGTGCTTGGTTCTCTTGTGAAATCTGGATTCCTTTGCCAAGGCAATAGCACCAGTATTGTCACAAAAGATTTTCATTGGACCCGATGCACTAGGTATAACACCTAGATCGGATATGGACTCCTTCATCCAGACTCCTTCATTTGCTGCTTCCGGAGCAGCTATGTACTCCGCTTCACACGTAGATCCCGCCACGACGCATTGTTTAGAACTGCTCCAACTGACAGCTCCAGCGTTCAATATAAACACGTATCCGGTTTGCGATTTAGAATCGTATGGATCAGTGTGAAAGCTTGCATCGACGTAACCATTTACGAAAAGCTCTTTGTCACCTCCATAAACGAGAAACATATCCTTAGTCCTTTTCAGGTATTTCAGGATGTTCTTGACCGCTGTCCAATGATCCACTCCTGGATTACTTTGGTACCTCCCTGCTAAACTAATAGCAAGGCACACATCAGGTCTGGTACACCGCATTGCATACATGATAGAGCCTATGGTTGAAGCATAGGGAACACTTTTCATTTTTTCTCTATCTTCTTCAGTGGTCAGGCATTGAGTCTTACTCAACTTCACACCTTGTAACACAGGCAAGAACCCTTTCTTAGCTTGATCCATTTCTTCAAAACTATATCAAGGTATTTTCTTTGTGAAAGTCCAATTAAGCATCTTGATCTATCTCTATAAATCTTGATGCCCAATATATAAGCAGCTTCACCGAGGTCTTTCATTGAAAAACTCTTATTCAAGTATCCTTTTATTTTATCCAGAAATTCTATACAATTTCCAATCAACAATATGTCATCCACATATAATATTAGAAATGCTACAGAGCTCCCACTCACTTTCTTGTAAATACAGGCTTCTCCGAAAGTCATATGCTTTGATCACACTATCAAAACATTTATTCCAGCTCCGAGAGGCTTGCACCAGTCCATAAATGGATCGCTAGAGCTTGCACACTTTGTTAGTACCCTTTGGATTGATAAAACCTTCAGGTTGCATCATATACAACTCTTCTTCCAGAAATCCATTTAGGAATGCAGTCTTTACATCCATTTGCCAAATTTCATAGTCATAAAATGCGGCAATTGCTAACATGATTCGGACAGGCTTAAGCATCGCTACGGGTGAGAAGGTCTCATCGTAGTCAACTCCTTGAACTTGTCGAAAACCCTTTTGCAACAAGTCGAGCTTTGTAGATAGTAACATTACCGTCACCCACAGTCTTCTTCTTGAAGATCCATTTATTCTCGATGGCTTGCCGATCATCGGGCAAGTCAACCAATGTCCAAACTTTGTTCTCATACATGGATCCCATCTCACATTTCATGGCTTCAAGCCATTTTGCTGAATCTAGGCTCATCATCGCTTCCTCATAGTTTGTAGGCTTGTCATGGTCAAGTAACATGACCTCCAGAACAGGATTACCGTACCACTCTGGTGCGGATCTTACTCTGGTTGACCTATGAGGTTCAGTAGTAACTTGATCTGAAGTTTCATGATCATCATCATTAGCTTCCTCACTAATTGGTGTAGGTGTCACAGGAACTGGTTTATGTGATGAACTACTCTCCAATAAGGGAGCAGGGACAGTTACCTCATCAAGCTCTACTTTCCTCCCACTCACTTCTTTCGAGAGAAACTCCTTCTCTAGAAAGGATCCATTCTTAGCAACAAATGTCTTGCCTTCGGATCTGTGATAGAAGGTGTACCCAATAGTCTCCTTTGGGTATCCTATGAGGACACATTTCTCTGATCTGGGTTCGAGCTTATCAGGTTGAAGCTTTTTCACATAAGCATCGCAGCCCCAAATTTTAAGAAACGTCAACTTTGGTTTCTTGCCAAACCATAGTTCATAAGGTGTCGTCTCAGCGGATTTTGATGGTGCCCTATTTAATGTGAATGCAGCCATCTCTAAAGCATAACCCCAAAATGATAGCAGTAAATCAGTAAGAGACATCATAGATCGTATCATATCTAGTAAAGTACGATTATGACGTTCGTACACACCATTGCGCTGTGGTGTTCCGGGTGGCGTGAGTTGCGAAACTATTCCACATTGTTTCAAATGTAGACCAAACTCGTAACTCAAATATTCTCCTCCACGATCAGATCGTAGAAATTTTATTTTCTTGGTACGATGATTTTCCACTTCACTCTAAAATTCTTTGAACTTTTCAAATGTTTCAGACTTACATTTCATTAAGTAGATATACCCATATCTTCTCAAATCATTTGTGAAGGTGAGAAAATAACGATACCCGCTGCGAGCCTCAATATTCACCGGACCACATACATCAGTATGTATGATTTCCAACAAGTCTGTTGCTCGCTCCATTGTTCCGGAGAACGGTGTTTTAGTTATCTTGCCCATGAGGCGTGGTTCGCAAGTAGCAAGTGATTCATAATCAAGTGATTCCAGAAGTCCATCAGTATGGAGTTTCTTCATGCGCTTTACACCAATATGACCCAAACGGCAGTGCCACAAATAAGTTGCACTATCATTATCAACTCTGCATCTTTTGGCTTCAACAATATGAATATGTGTATCACTACTATCGAGATTCAACACAAATAGACCACTCTTTAAGGGTGCATGACCATAAAAGATATTATTCATATAAATAGAACAACCATTATTCTTAGATTTAAATGAATAACCGTCTCGCATCAAACAAGATCTAGATATAATGTACATGCTTAATGCTGGCACCAAATAACAATTATTCAGGTCTAAAACTAATCCCGGAGGTAGATGTAGAGGTAGCGTGCCGACGGCGATCACATCGACTTTGGGACCATTTCCCACACGCATCGTCAACTCGTCCTTAGCTAGTCTTCGCTTAATCCATAGTCCCTGTTTCGAGTTGCAAATATTAGCAACAGAACCAGTATCAAATACCCAGGTGCTACTGCGAGCTCTAGTAAGGTACACATCAATAACATGTATATCACATATACCTTTGTTCACCTTGCCATCCTTCTTATCCGCCAAATACTTGGGGCAGTTCCGCTTCAAGTGACCAGTCCCTTTGCAGTAGAAGCACTCAGTCTCAAGCTTAGGTCCAGACCTGGGTTTCTTCTCTTGAGAAGCAACTTGTTTGTCGTTATTCTTGAAGTTCCCTTTCTTCTTCCCTTTACCCTTTTTCTTGAAACTGGTGGTCTTGTTGACCATCAACACTTGATGCTCCTTCTTGATTTCTACCTCCGCAGCCTTTAGCATTGCAAAGAGCTCGGGAATTGTCTTATCCATCCCTTATATATTATAGTTCATCACAAAGCTCTTGTAGCTTGGTGGCAGTGATTGAAGAACTCTGTCAATGACACTATCAACTGGAAGACTAACTCCCAGCTGAGTCAAGTGGTTATGATATACAGACATTCTAAGTATATGTTCACTGACAGAACTATTCTCCTCCATCTTGCACCTGTAGAACTTATTGGAGACTACATATCTCTCAATTCGGGCATTTGCTTGAAATATTAACTTCAACTGCTGGAGCATCTCATATGCTCCATGACGTTCAAAACGTCGTTGAAGTCCCGGTTCTAAGCCGTGAAGCATGGCACACTAAAATATTGAGTAGTCATCAACTTTGCTCTGCCAGACGTTCATAACGTCTGGCGTTGCTCCTGCAACGGGCTTGGCACCCAGCGGTGCTTCCAGGGCGTAATTCTTATGTGCGGCAATGAGGATAATCCTCAAGTTATGGACCCAGTACGTGTAATTGCTACCATCATCTTTCAACTTTGCTTTATCAAGGAACGCATTAAAATTCAACAGAACAACAGCACGTGCCATCTATCTACAATAACATAGACAAGCAAAATACTATCAGGTACTTAGTTCATGATAAATTTAAGTTCAATTAATCATATTACTTAAGAACTCCCACTTAGATAAACATCCCTCTAATCATCTAAGTGATCACGTGATCCATATCAACTAAACCATAACCGATCATCACGTGAAATGGAGTAGTTTTCAATGGTGAACATCACTATGTTGATCATATCTACTATATGATTCACGCTCGACCTTTCGGTCTCAGTGTTCCGAGGCCATATCTGCATATGCTAGGCTCGTCAAGTTTAACCTGAGTATTATGCATGTGCAAAACTGTCTTACACCCGTTGTAGATGAACGTTGAGCTTATCACACCCGATCATCACGTGGTGTCTCGGCACGACGAACTTTGGCAACGGTGCATACTCAGGGAGAACACTTTTTACCTTGAAATTTAGTGAGAGATCATCTTATAATGCTACCGTCAAACAAAAGAAAATAAGATGCATAAAGGATAAACATCACATGCAATCAATATAAGTGATATGATATGGCCATCATCATCGTGTGCCTTTGATCTCCATCTCCAAATCACCGTCATGATCACCATCGTCACCGGCGCGACACCTTGATTTCCATCGTAGCATCGTTGTTGTCTCGCCAACTATTGCTTCTACGACTATCACTACCGTTTAGTGATAAAGTAAAGCAATTACATGGCGATTGCATTGCATACAATAAAGCGACAACCATATGGATCCTGCCAGTTGCCAATAACTCCGTTGATCATCTCATACAATAAATATAGCATCATGTCTTGACCATATCACATCACAACATGCCCTGCAAAAACAAGTTAGACGTCATCTACTTTGTTGTTGCAAGTTTTACGTGGCTGCTACGGGCTGAGCAAGAACCATTCTTACCTACACATCAAAACCACAACGATAGTTTGTCAAGTTAGTGATGTTTTAACCTTCTCAAGGACCAGGTGTAGGCACACTCGGTTCAACTAAAGTTGGAGAAACTGACACTCGCCAGCCACCTGTGTGCAAAGCACGTCGGTAGAACCAGTCTCGCGTAGGCATATGCGTAATGTTGGTCCGGGCCGCTTCATCCAACAATACCGCCGAACCAAAGTATGACATGCTGGTAAGCAGTATGACTCGTATCGCCCACAACTCACTTGTGTTCTACTCGTGCATATAACCTCTACGCATAAACCTAGCTCGGATGCCACTTTTGGGGAACGTAGTAATTTCAAAAAAAATCCTACGCACACGCAAGATCATGGTGATGCATAGCAACGAGAGGGGAGAGTGTCTTCCATGTACCCTCGTAGACCGTTAAGCGGAAGCGTTATAACAACGCGGTTGATGTAGTCGTACGTCTTCACGATCGACTGATCCTCAGCACCGAACGTACGGCACCTCCGTGTTCAGCACACGTTCAACTCGGTGACGTCCCGCGAACTCACGATCCAGTAGAGCTCGAGGGAGAGTTTCGTCAGCACGACGGCGTGGTGACGATGTTGATGAAGCTACCATCACAGGGCTTTGCCTAAGCACCGCTATGATATAACCGAGGTGGATTATGGTGGAGGGGGGCACCACACATGGCTAAGAGATCAACAGATCAATTGTTGTGTCTTTGGGCTGCCCCCCTACCCCCGTATATAAAGGGAGTAGGAGGAGAGGGTCGTCCAAAGGAGAGGCGCGCCCAGGGGGGCAATCCCACTCCAAGTAGGTTTGCCCCCTACCTTTCCTATTCCAAGAAGGAGAAGGGGGAAGGAGGCGGTGGAGAGAAGGAAGGAGAGGGGGGCCGCCGCCCCTTCCCCTTGTCAAATTCGGATTGGGGCAAGGGGGCCGCGCGCCACCTCCTAGATGCCCGCTCTCTTCTCCACTAAGGCACATAAGGCCCAATAACTTCCTGGGGGGTTTTGGTAACCCCCGGTACTCTGGTATATGTCCGAAACCTCTCGGAACCCTTACGGTGTCCGAACATAGTCATCCAATATATCTATCTTTACGTCTCGACCATTTCGAGACTCCTCGTCATGCCCGTGATCATATCCGGGACTCCGAACTACCTTCGGTACATCAAAACATAAAAACTCATAATACCGATCGTCACAGAACTTTAAGCCTGCGGACCCTACGGGTTCGAGAACTATGTAGACATGACCGAGACATGTCTCCGGTCAATAACCAATAGAGGAACCTGGATGCTCATATTGGTTCCTACATATTCTACGAAGATCTTTATCGGTCAAACTGGATAACAACATACGTTGTTCCCTTTGTCACCGGTATGTTACTTGCCCGAGATTCGATCGTCGGTATCTCAATACCTAGTTCAATCTTGTTACCGGCAAGTCTCTTTACTTGTTCCGTAATGCATCATCATGCAACTAACTCATTAGTTGCATTGCTTGCATGGCTTAAAGTGATGTGCATTACCGAGAGGGCCTAAAGATACCTCTCCAACAATCGGAGTGACAAATCCTATTCTTGATCTATGCCAACTCCACGAATACCATCGGAGACACCTATAGAGCATCTTTATAATCATCCAGTTACGTTGTGACGTTTAGTAGAACACAAAGTGTTCCTCCGGTATTCGGGAGTTGCACAATCTCATAGTCATAGGAACATGTATAAGTCATGAAGAAAGCAATAGTAGTAAACTTAAACAATCAAGTGCTAAGCTAATGAAATGGGTCAAGTCAATCACATTATTCTCCTAATGATGTGATCCCATTGATCAAATAACAACTCATTTCTATGGCTAGGAAACTCACCCATCTTTGATCAACGAGCTAATCAAGTAGAGGCATACTAGTGACACTATGTTTGTCTATGTATTCACACATGTATTATGTTTCCGGTAAATACAATTCTAGCATGAATATAAACATTTATCATGATATGAAGAAATAAATAATAACTTTATTATTGCCTCTAGGGCATATTTCCTTCACTACACTACATATGCATTGGTATTAATGAAAGGGGTAGTATATGTGGACTGAACTGCAGAATGCCAGAATAAGAGGAGGATAGCTAGTCCTATCGAAGACTACACTTCTGGCAGCCTCCATCTTAGAGCAGTAGAAGAGAGTAGATGGTAAGTTAACCAAGTATCATCGCATAGCATAATCCTACACGGCGATCCTCCCCTCGTCGCCCTGTGATAGAGCGATCACCGGGTTGTATTTGGCACTTGAAAGGGTGTGTTTTATTAAGTATCTGGTTCTAGTTGTCATAAGATCAAGGTACAACTCCAGGTCGTCCTTTTACCGAGGGACACGGCTATTCGAATAGATAAACTTCCCTGCAGGGGTGCACCACATTACCCAACACGCTCGATCCCTCTGGCCGGACACACTTTCCTGGGTCATGCCCTGCCTCGGAAGATCAACACGCCGCAACCCTACCTAGGCACAACAGAGAGGTCAACATGCCGGTCTAAATCCTATGCGCGTAGGGGTCTGGGCACATCGCCCATTGCACACCTGCAAGTTGCGAACGTGGCCGGAAGCATACCTAGCCCCCTTAATACAAGGGCAGGCTTACCGTCCAATCCGGCATGCGCCGCTCAGTCGCTGGCGTCAAGAAGGCTTCGGCTGATACCACGACGTTGAGTGCCCAATAGGCCAGTGGCCAGACTCAGATCAAATACCAAGATCTTGTTAAGCGTGTTAATTCATGTAACCGCGGGCGCCGACCAGGGCCAGGCCCACCTCTCACCTAGGTGGTCTCAACCTGCCCCGTCGCTCCGCCACAAAGGTCCACTCAGAGAGCCGTCAGGACAGACGTCCTTTCGGTCCCAACCCGTGAATCACTCGCGGGCACTCTATGAGCCGACCTGACTTTAGTCACCACATGTATCATATACAATGTATATAAGTATATACCTGTGATCACCTCCCGAGTGATCATGGTCCTATAGTATAGCATGGCAAACGGACAAGAATGTAGGGCCACTGATGGAATACTAGCATCCCATACTAAGCATTTATGATTGCAGGTAAAGGTAACAACAGTAGTAGCAAAGACAGGCTATGCATCAGAATAGGATTAACGGAAAGCAGTAACATGCTACACTACTCTAATGCAAGCAGTAGAGAGAAGAATAGGTGATGTCGGGTTGATCAAGGGGGGGCTTGCCTGGAAGCTCAGCCGAGAAGGAGGGGTCGTTGTCGATGTAGTCAATCACGGGGGTATCGGCAGAGGTCTTGGGGTCTACCAGAAAGAAGTAACGAAGGGGGAACACAATAAATAACAGAGCAATCAAGCATCACAAAGCATAGCATGGCAATACGCGGTGCTAGGGGTGACCTAACGCAGTACTAGGTGCTACTGGCGAAGGGGGAAAACATTCGGGCAAGTATCCCCGGTGTTAGGCATTTTCAGGCAGACGGACCGGAGGGAGAAAGTTGCATGTTCGCTATGCTAGGGACGTGTGGCGGACGAACCCTCTACGTATTCGGATTCGCCTCGTCATTCTAAGCAACTTTTGTGTATAAAGTATTTTCATCCGAGGTACGGTTTATTTTATATTAATTTTCAAAGGTTTATTCAATTTATGGATTTATTTATATTCCAAATTTAATTAGTAAATACTTTTGCCACATAATGCAGTGCCAGCCACAGTGTATGACGGGTGGGGTCAGGGTCAAAGTTAATAGTCCAGTCGCCTCCCCCAGTACCACTATTCCCTCAGTAAATCCTGCGGTGCCCCCCTCCATAGATTTCTCGTGGTAGAATGGCTCCTCTCCTCTCCTCTCTCCCACCTGCTTCCTCTCCACCATGGATCTAACCACTGATCCTCACCATGGAAGGCCTACTACACTGGGATTTCAATCCTGGTCTTGCAGTCTCGGAATAGGTACGTCGAAGATTTGGAGAAACTGTTCACTTTTCTCCATCTCGCAATACCAAGGAATTCTTCTTGGTGGTTTCTTTCTCCTCAGCCTCCTTTCCCCTTTCTGAAGATTCTGTGAGTGTGGCTTTGCAATGTTGTATTGGGGGTCATCCCAAGGGGTTCAAGGTGGTTAAGCTCATTGACAGATCTTTTCGCTTCTCTGTGGCTGGTAACAAAGTGGGTCATTTCATTCATGGGCTCAAAGATCGTATTTTGCCGGATTTTATATGTCATTTTCATCTTTTCAATGGTCGTTTCAATGGGTACAAACATTTTGAACATCAATGGCATGCTGATGAACATCTGGAGCCCATTGCTGCGCGCAGCCCTATGGCCATTCGTTACAACCATCCGGTCTTCCTGGACACGTCAATCAATCAGGACTCTACTAAGGAGCTGGGTAAATTTAATATCATTCCTATAACCTCCATGAGTTTTCATGACAAGAACAGCGATGAAGCCTCATGTTCTTCCTCATTGCCGTCGTGCATGATCGGTCCGACCGTGCTGGAGAATATTTCGGACTGTCTTAATGAGGACAATCAATGTGCCTCAGACCTCTCGAGATTTTCTAAGCATTCAATTGTGATTGGGAGTTTTCGATTTTCTAATATCAATGATTACCCACAATTGCCGCAAAGCTTCCTTACTTTTGCTCTCCGGTATGCACCGCCACACTCGTCCTGGCCACCGACCTTATCTAAATCTCATATTGCTGATTTGTCGAGCGCGGGATATTCTCAAAAGGAAGTCTTGGATATTGCCAAGAATTGGGGCCAATTATTGCTAAATGCTTACAATGGGGACACAATAGGTCTAATTGCCATGCACGGCTTATTTGCCTTACGTACTCCGCCCCGGGACATAAATGCCATAATTGTCCTACCAAAGTTTGGTCTACGCCTTCCATTAATTCAGTTATGGATACTAATCTGCAAAATCCGGCTATGGCTGACCGGCATAGGCATCAAATTAACACTCCTCCTTCAATCACTCCAACCTGCACCCCCCCCACTCGTCTGAATGGCCGCACCACCTCTACCGTTCGATGTGAGATATGTGGCTACTATGGGCACCTGGCCATCTCTTCTTGGCGGCATCGATGGGCCCAGCGCTGGCAATGGAGACCAAAAACCCTCTCAGCCTCCCCAGACTGCTCGCATTCCACCTCTCCGCCCGCCCCGCTTCCCAATGAGGCAGAGCTCTCTGCTCTAGCTGCTCCGCCACCTACCAACGATCTCATCGCCAGTCCCGTGCCCTCCACTGCCCAAACCACCATGGCCAACTATCCGGTGAGCCCCATTCCCTTTTTGCCTACCGGCTGGTCGATCGAGCCTGGGCCGGCGGACCGCAAGATTCGCGCCGACATGGCCGTCAACCCCATCCCTGCGCTCAACAATAGCTTCTTAGCTATTGCAGAGGTGAGTAGATTCGTCCCATTGCATCTCTGGGAAGGGCTCCGCGACACGATTGAAGGTCTTCTGCATGAAGCGGGTCTGCACACCACCGAAGCATCTGACCATCCCCTAGGTATCGGTACGTTTGCATTTGCCAACTCCTTCATCAGAGATACTGCAGTAAACACTACCTTCCAGCTTGATGACGAAGATCTGGTAGTTTCATTTGTGCGCCACAATGGGGCTCTAAACATGCGCAGCACCACCTATGGACCAGAGGTTTGGCTTATGTACATCGGATTTCCTAATGATTATCAGATGAACTTTTACTTGCAACGTTCTGTAGATGACTATGGTCGTCTTGTTTCTTGGAACAACCCCAATATTGACCGTCGTGTTGTGCTGATCAAAGTCCGAGTTTTTCACATGTGTCTGATCCCTAAGAGCATCGTTGTCCGTCAGTTGGGAGGGGACCGTGCCTGCTGGACTGCTGCAGTTTTCATTCTTCGGGGAGCATACTGGAATGCCCATGACCCTGAAGTACCGGTTGCGGATGAAGAACCACCGCCTGCTAATGGTGTGCCTCACCCCATGTTTGGGGATGGCCTTACTGTCGAGCAGCTCTACCAGCAGCAGTTACAAAACTGGATGATTCAGAATGGTGTTGCCAATGAAAATGGCCCTCACAATGCTGCCCATTATGATGCTCCTCAACATGCCCAGTGGGATGCTTGGCCTGAACCTCCTGCGCCTCAAATGCCTGCCGCCCTTGTCAACTTTCAAGCTTGGTTAGCAGCTCAGGGGTTGCGTGTTCAAGATGGCATTTTGCCTGAAGACAACATTTTGGACAGTCTGAACTCCGCTTGGGATTCTAGCTCTCATGGCAGCACTAATGGGTCAGTCCAAGCTGCTGAAGGGCCTGACACTACGCTATTGGTACTTCCTACTAGGAATGAAGTCATTGCTGTGGACATTGTTGTCTCCTCTGACAATCTTCGGGTTAGCATCTCTGTGGAAGGTAATGATCTGACCAATGCGCTCCTGAATGACATAATTCCCTGCAACACATTTACGACATACCTTTCTCGCTCTATTCTGTCTGTTGTCGCTGCCTATGGCCCTTGGAGTTCTGGGTATGGTTTGCCTCCACTTGACCTACAAACAATTGTCCCTTTCACGGAATTCCAAGTGGGAACTCCTGATGCTTTGTTTTCAGTTTGTCTCTCTCCATGTATTCTGAACATGCCCCCAAGGCCATCTTCAGTTCAGATCTCAGAGCTCTTGGATGATGAGGAAGCCCCTTCTGAAGAAGCAGTTTTACACCCACTGCTTACTATGTCTGGAACTGCTGTGGAGGACCATGTTGAGCTCTCCTGACAGTGATTCTCACTCTGTTGAGGTAGCTGCTGGACCTGTTGACACTCTTGTTCAGCAGGAGGATGACACTGCTTTGGCGCCAACTGAAAGTTCAACTTCTGGGCCTCTTGTTATGACTGTACCTTTCCAGGCCACTGATTTGGGCTTAGCCCAAGTGCTACCAGACCCAGGCCCGTCTCATGTTCGCACTCGCCGCTCCAAGTTTCAGGCTCCACTGGTCACTAGTGAAGTGAGGCGCAGCACTCGCTCCACTAGATATGATGGTTTCAGAGTGCCCCAAATTTCTGATGTCCGAGCTCCTGTTTCCAAGGTCAAGCCAAGACATGCTCCATCTGCTGCTTCAAGCTCATCCGCGCCTCCACCTGTCCAAGCCCCTCCCCCCACACCTCTCCGAACTTTGCAGGAGATCGGCATCAACCGCTGCGTTGTGCCTCCTTCTAAGCTCACGGAAGAGGCGCTGCTGGCTGCTACAACCCCTGACGATCAGGAAGGAAATGATGGGGAGGACACTACATTCTTGGAGTAATATTCTAGCTCTTCATTATGCCCCTTTTGCGTAACTGGAATGTACTCTATTGGAATGTTCGTGGTTTAAATTCAGACAAAAAACTTCTGGCTTTATCTAATGCTATCTCTATTAGTGGTTGCGCCATAGTTTGCCTTCAGGAAACTAAAAAACCTCTTGTGGATCTGGCGTTTATTAAAACTTATTGCCCTAAGAGATTCGATAAGTTTGCTTTTGTTCCCTCCCGTGGTGCCTCGGGTGGCATCCTTACTATTTGGAACAGCTCAGTTTTTACTGGTGACGTGGTCTTCTCGAATGATTTTGCATTGGGTGTCAACTTCACGAGGACAATTTCTGCACAGTCATGGTCTCTCTATAATTTTTATGGACCATGCACAGGTCCGGCCCGAGAGGATTTCATTCAGTGGCTATATGACATGGATATTCGATCAAATGATGATTGTCTTCTCCTTGGTGATTTCAACTTCATTCGTGGCCCTGACAACCGCAACAAACCTGGTGGCAACCCCAATGACATGTGCACTTTCAACGATATTATACGTAAACACAATCTAATTGAATTACCACTCAAAGGGCGTCTATACACTTGGAGTAATATGCAACAAGATCCGTTGCTTGAACAACTCGACTGGTTCTTCACTTCTCTGCACTGGACGCTTAACTATCCAAATACAATTGTCAAACCTCTTTGCAAGCCGGTGTCAGATCATACTCCTTGCGTGGTAACCATTGAGACAAAAATCCCCCGAGCCAAACTCCTCAGATTTGAAGCTTATTGGTTACTGCACCCTGGATTCATGGATGTTATTAAGAAAGTTTGGTCTCGGCCTATCAACTCCCCCAATGCGGCCACGGTTCTTTGCCGAAAATTCAAGCTCCTGCGTCAAGAACTTAAAGTTTGGACAAGAATATCTCTAGATTATCAGTGGCAATCGAGAACACTAATAAAACGCTCAACGAGCTTTATGATCTAGAAAACATAAGACCGCTCACCAACCCTGAATGCAACTTCCGTAAGATCATCAAAAATCACCTTCTCAGGTTGTTGGACTATCAAAAGCAATATTGGAAAAAACGTTGCACCATACGTTGGGTTAAATTCGGAGATGAAAACATCAAATTTTTCCAAGCAGTTGCCACTAAGAGGTACAGGAAAAACAATGTGGCTATACTCCAAACTGAAGATGGCATGATGGTTGAGGATCATACGGGCAAGGAAGCTTTGTTGTTTCATGCATACACGGAAAGGCTTGGAACGTCTAACCCCACACAAACGCGCTTTGATCTTCCGGCTCTTATTCAACCGACTGCTGACCTTGATCACCTCACTGATCCCTTTAGCAAGGATGAAATTGATGGGGTTGTCAATGAAATGCCTGCAGATCGAGCTCCGGGCCCTGATGGTTTCAATGGTTTATTTCTTAAAGCTTGTTGGCCAATTATCAAGGAGGACTTCTATACGCTATGCGATCAATTCCACGCTGGTGATCTTAATCTCCAAAGTATTAATGATGGCCTAATCACTCTCATTCCCAAGAATGGATCACCAACCACAGTTAATGACTATCGCCCGATCACCTTGCTTAATTGTTGCCTCAAACTTATTACTAAACTGCTGGCCAATCGTCTACAAAAGGTGATCCTACGCATCATTCACCGTCGTCAATACGGTTTCATCAAAGGACGGTCCATCCAAGACTGTCTGGCTTGGACATTTCAGTATATCCATCAATGCCAAGCCTCCAAAAGACAAATTGTGCTTCTGAAGTTGGACTTTGCTAAAGCCTTCGACACCATTGAACATGAAGCAATGATTAACATTATGAAACACATGGGTTTCAATGAAAAATGGTTGTCCTGGATCAGAACGATCTTCTCCTCGGGCCGCTCATCTATTTTGCTCAATGGTGTGCCAGGCCGTCAATTCCACTGCAGACGTGGCGTCAGACGGGGAGACCCCCTCTCACCTCTCATTTTTGTACTCGCTGCGGATCTTCTACAATCAGCTATTAATGATGCTTTCAGGAGAGGCTTGATCCACCTACCTTTCCCCTTCAATGGTAATATGGATTATCCGGTCGTCCAATACGCCAATGACACGTTACTTCTCATGCCTGCATGCCCTAGACAAGCTGAGATCATCAAGAACATTCTATCTGATTATGCCCAGTCTATTGGCCTGAAGATCAACTTCCATAAATCCACATTAATACCCATCAACTTGGACCCGCAATTGGCTACAGATATTGCCTCTATCTTCGGATGCTCCATTGGTTCCATGCCTTTCGCCTACCTTGGCCTGCCACTAGGCACCTCCCGACCAACACTTATCGATTTTATGCCTCTGGTTAGCAATGTGGAAAGAAATCTTTCTTCCACGCTCTCACTTATGTCGCACGCTGGGAAGTTCACTTTGCTCAACGCCACAGTCACGTCCCTACTCATTTATGCTATGTGTGCCCTCAAGTTCCCGCCTAAACTCATTGAGATACTGGATAGAATCAGGAGAAGATGCCTCTGGGTCAAAAAAACTGATCAGGGTGAGAAATCAAACTCACTTGCTGCATGGGACATGGTTTGTAAACCTAAAAAGAAAGGAGGGCTTGGTGTGATAAACCTCAAGATCCAGAATGAAGTTCTTCTCCTGAAGTTCTTACACAAGTTTTATAACACACTGGATATTCCCTGGGTGTAACTCATTTGGGACACATACTATGACCAGAAAATCCCACACGCAATGGACCCGGTTGGATCTTTCTGGTGGCGCAATATTCTGAAGCTCACGCCGACATTTCGCGGGATTTCTCATGTTAATATTGTGTGTGGCTCCACAGCCCTTTTCTGGAAAGACCTATGGGCTAATCAAATTTTACTGGACTCTCATCCTCGGGCTTACTCATATGCAATTAATGAAGATATTTTTGTGCGCGATTTCTTGGGGAGCACGTCCCTTGGATCGGCCTTTCACCTGCCACTTCCCCCCCAAGCGTTTGAGGAAGTCTGACACATTCAAATGATCGCTTCGTCATTCCAACCTATGATCTCTGCTTCGGATGTCTGGAGCTATGTCTGGGGCAAATCTATCTACAGATCAACGGACTACTACCAATTCTTTTTTCGGGAGGTTCATGATCATAAAGTTTTTGAATGGCTTTGGACATCCAAATGTACTATGAAGTTGAAAGTATTTGCATGGCTTCTCCTCCACGACAGGCTGAACACCTGGAATATGCTCAAAAGACGCCACTACAACATCGGTGATGACCACAACTGTTTGTTGTGTGGGTGCAACATCGAGGAAACAGTGGAGCACATGATTTTCACGTGCTCATTCAGTAAACGATGCTGGCGAGCCCTGGATATCAACTGGGAACCTTTTGAGGGGAGGATACAAGCCATTGAAGACCAAAAAACAAACCACCCCACGCCCATGCTGTTTGAAAATTTGTTGTGGCAGCGTGGACCATTTGGAAGGAACGAAACAACAAACACTTCAGATCAATCGATCCTTCCTTCCGATCGTGGCTTGATAGATTCAAGAAAGACTTTGAACTTTTGCAGCATAGGGTCAAAGAGGCAAATAGGCCTCTAGTTCTGGATTTTGTAAACTCTTTGCACTAGACCCCCCTTTTTCTTTAGTTCTCCTGGGTGGACCCAAAGTGGTCTAACCTACCCCCCTGATGTAAATACTCACCTTGTACAGTTACTTTTTTAAATTTATTTACACAGTAGGAGCCTTTCCTACTGTTCCGGGTCAAAAGAAATAGTCCAATCAGCAGCTGACTAGGTCAACATTGACTAGTCAAACTGACTGGTGGGACCCAGCTGTCATAGAGACTGTGTAAGTTAGTAATTTAATTAAGTTAACAGATTAAGTGGGGGGCCACATGTCATTGACTTAGATATTTTTAAATGGGCTTTTAAATGAAATGGGTCCACATGTCATTTTCAGTTATTCAACTAAATAGTTTTATTAGGTTCTAATTAGGTGGTTAAGGGAATGGTTAAACCGGGCGGACCCACACGTTAGTGGGTCAACCCAGTGTTAGAACGTGCATGCGCGTGAGTTTAGAGAACGGCGGCGCGCGCGGAGCCGGCGGCTCCGGCAACCAAAAGGGCCAGCCTGGGCATCAAATGGACAAGCGCGATGCGCCGCATCGAGTTGTGCCTTCGTCTAGAGCTAGGAGCGGCCAAAACAGCGCCAGGGGCGACGGTAGGCGGCGACCACGGCGGAGCTAGCGTCAACCGGCACTTGAGGGAACGGAGAATAGAGAGGAGAGGCCAGGCGGAGCCGGATGTTCACATCGTTGCAGAGGGCTCGGGGAGGCCGGATGGACCCTGCCGATGAGGTCCGGCGGCCGAACTGGCCAGCAGGTGCGACGCAGAGCAGAGGCTTGCGAAGGTGCGGTGCAGGGACGACGGTGAAGCTACGGGGCGAAGGCGTGGTGGACGCGACCGAGACGGCGAGGCGTCGGCACAGCAGTGGTGGTGGAGGCGGGCGCCGGTCGACGAGGGGTCTCCGACGAGGGGGTCGAATCCGCAACGGGGCCTCCGGGATCCGTCCCTCTCCGGCGAGGAGGCGGCTTGGCGCGGCACGGGCGCGGAGGACCAAGCAGGTGCGGCAATGGCAAGAGCTTTTGCGTGGCGGTGGCGCGAGGACGACGATAGGATGCGAATCCCCGAGCGCGGGCGCGGCAGCGATTGTGGGGCTCCGGCACGGCAGAGGATGGGGATGGGGCAGGGCCTCTCTGCCCTGGCGCTGGAGGTGTTGGGTGTGTGGCAACGCTGGGAGTGCGAGGAAGGGAGATGGGGATCGTGGGGGCAACCGAGGGTATTGGGCTAGGGTTGCAGGGTGGGGATTATGCAGGGGCGCAGCTGGGCCAGCCTAGTGGCATGGTGCCCTGCTGGGCTGAGGCCCAATTGAGGGCGGGGGGTTGGTTTCTCCTTTTTTTCTTATTTTTCTTTTTACATTTATTAGTTTTCTAATTTATTTTTAATTAATTAAAAAATAATAAAACAATTTCTACATTAGTATAACTAATTATACTACTGCCACAGATAATTTGGCACTAAATAAATTAGTTGTTTACTCTATAATTTATAAAAGGTATTTAATAAATTGTTATAGCCATTGTTTTATTTATTTTAGAGCATTTAAACACTTTATAAAAATGTGGTGTCTCCACTATTATTACTTATGAATTATTTGACACAACCTGAACATTTTAATTTAAAGTTGAATTTAGATCGGTTCTAAACTAACGCGAGGTTAGCAACAGTAATCAGGGTGACTTGGCATCAATATCAAAGGGTTACTATAGCTTAATTATCCCGGCGGCACACTACACGATACCGGTGAAGGAAGATAACATCCGAAAATGTTTTCCCAACGTTTGGCGGACAGACAAACTGAAAAGGGGCGATTGCAGATTCACTATGCTAGAGACGTGTGGCAGACGAACGGACTACATATTCGGATTCGTCTACCTTTTCTAAGCAACTTTCATGTACAAATCTATTTTCATCCGATATAGAGTTTAATTTCTATGATTTTTCAAAATTTTACTAATATTCTAGATTTTTTTAAATTACTTTTAATTCAAGTTGACCAAGTCAAATTGACTTGTCAAAAGGAGAGCTGTGACCCGTATGTCTTGGACTATTTACCTAAAAAAATAATTGAACCTAACTTATTTAATGTGGGCCTACATGTGATCTACTAGTACTAGACTAACTTAGCATCTACTAGCTAAACCTAGTACTAACAAGGGCCGGCCACACACATACCACACACCACACACACAGCACGTAACTCACTATGCTAGGGGTTAATTCTGGTCTCTGTTAAAAGAAGATAGCATTTTGTGACTGTTGTAGGATTTAATCTATGGTGTGTTAAGCCTCTCGTTTTCTTACACGGGTTATTATTGTCAGTTGGTCCGTTGTGTATTTCATTTAAGCTATGAGGTACTTCCTCCGTTCGGAAATACTTGTCCTAAAAATGGTTTTATCTAGACTTGTTTTAGTTTTAGATACAATCATTTCTAAAATGGTAATTATCCATCATCTTTCCACTGGCCTACAATCATCTTTCTAAAATGGTAAGTATTTCCGAACGGAGGGAGTAGTTGTTTGTGTGAGAGACAGCTGGATGTGCGAAGCTCAATACAATGCCAGGACAAAAAAAAATCATACAACGCATGTGCTATTCCGTTTGCTACTTAACATTTGGTAAGTATATATGGGAACACACATGGGATATGGGAACATACATGGGCAATACGTTAGCATTAGCTAGTCCCAAAATGGTAATTATCCATCATCTTTCCACTGGCCTGCTCTTAGCTAGTCCCGGAAATTAAATCAAAACAATTAAAGTTTGGGCTAATCTTGTTGGCACCACACTGTATGATGTGTTGCACATGTACAACAGCATCGATCTCACAGGAGTCTGGCGTGGTATTGATGTCAAGAAACCGACATCATATGACTCAATTTTGTTCATCCGGAGGATACTTGAATACATCATAGTTATTGCCTACTCAAACATTTGCATTTTTGTCTCTGAATGTCCCTTTTCAAGTCCACACATCCAAGTATCCCTCCAGTAACCGAGTAAATTATAAACTCGGATAACTGTCTAAAACATGGCTACATTCTATATAGTGATTAAGGCGGGGACAGAGACAGGGGCAATGAAATATACCTTTCGCTTAATGTAAGAGAAACAAACTATAGTAACTACGAAAATGGCTAATTATAACGCCATGCCCATAGTAGAACAAATTAGTAGCTTGTATATTTGCACATACCACTCGCATCTAGCAACGCATCTTAAATACATGTAAAAGAATGGTTGGTTGCAAAAACATTCAGAAAGTTAAAAGGAAAATGAAGCAGCAACCTTTCTTAATGGTAGCATCATCTCGTCATTAGCAATAGAAATAAGGACCTACCAATTCTTTGTCCTTAGGGATGCAGAGCGGCACCTGGTCCGTCCTGCTCCATAGGCAAAACAGGTCAGGTTAGTTATAGCAGTTTTTTAGTGATGTAGTTCAGTTTGAATTAACACCGTGCTTTTGGAGGCTTATGCGGAATGATGCCCTACACCCCTATCTGTACTTAACCAAGGAGCTAAAAAGATTGTTGGAGAGCAGTTGGAGACTAATTGTTATGCTCAATAAGGAGAACTAAAACAGTTATGTGTAGGAACCATTCATTGTGCTTAACCTGAAAAATAGAAGAAATTACTGGTAGCCTGAAATCACTGAATCCCCAACAATACATGGCTGAAATAGGAACACTAAGTTAGCAATGACGACAGGTTAATCTTTAGAAACAAAAGTAAGAGTTCATGCCATTACAGAAAAGTAGTCACAGAACAAAAAGATAAGAAAACCAAAAGATATTAGCAGCCCATAATCCAAAGTGTAAATAGACTTAGCATTGACGATGGCGACAATGACACTATAATTCAGCGTCCATAAATATTTCCATGTGTCGTGAACTACTTCTCTCAACTGAACATAGTACTATTTGCCCATGGATTTTCAGGAGTACAGCAAAATCCTACTGAAAGAAAACAATTGATTGTGGACAGCCTTAGATTAAGTGGGTGACATATAGAAACAATTTAAAGCACAAAACAGAAAATAGAGCAAGATAAGAAAGAAAAATACCTATTTAATGACACAGTGGGGCCTACAATAATCTCATAGCCTCCTAACTGAAAATGATCAGAAATAGAATGGATCCTAAATATCCCTGCTGCACCAACTGCTAGCGAATAAATATGAATCAGAAGGGAGCACTTAACCGGACGCCCTACTTGTTTGTGCATAAACAGTATAAAGCTTTGTCGTCACCCATATTCTTTGTGCATCATTATGAAGTATTGGAAGTAAATGAAAAAATATTACATTATCAAAGTATAGATTTAATGACAAATTGAGAATAGTCAAAGCTCTTAAGTTGTATCACTTTAATCAAACATTTACTTCACCTTAAAGTAGTAAAGTCACTATCAGAAACAATGTAAAGCGTCCTCTCCACACAAAATTAATCAAGTGTGTGCTCTTATATATGCATTACTGAAATTCTAAAAGTATGAAGAATTTCAGTTTTCAGAAGCATTTGAGCATAACCCAAACAAGTTTTCCTCCTCCCAACAGAAGCACTTGAGTATAAGCCAAATAAGCCCCCCCCTCCCCACCAATAGCTTTTTCTGTACAAAAAAACTGTCGAAGCATGTATGCTCACCTTCAGCTGCTTATACCATAGAAATACACCTAGTATGCTTTGTCCTACAACTCTACCAATTCAGTTAGACTACCCAATAGTTCAATCTAAGTTATGCTTCTACATCGTATTTACTTCAAAATTTCCATGGCAGTATATACGTACAAAGGGAAATGCAGAATGAAAATTTCAGACCAAAACATGAAGGAAAAAAATCATGATTGAAGTAAAGCTTCAGCTGCCCTTTGTGCCACCCGTGAAGCTTCTGTTTTCAAGTGCAGCTTACCATCATTGTTAGCACTTATCATGGATAAACACTTTGTGCAAGTAAAAAACTTCGGTGTTATTTACGAATATCAAAGAAAAACATAGGCTACATACTTCAAAACATATTTCTTACATGAATGCCCCGGGCATAAAAAAGAATTCAGAATGTCCAATTTCCCATCTCTAGCAGATAAACATGGTTCAGCCTTTGTGGAGGTCGGTAAAGCTGAAGACCATTTGCCTCGCAGCTTGTCATATCTAGATCCCTGATATTCACATCTTCAGAAACATGCTTGTCATCGTCTTGCAAATAGGAGATGCTCGTAACCATTGGAAACAGTAACTTGCATGTGCCCTTGCTAAGGCTCCAAGATTCAAAGTTGCCTACATCATGTATGTGAAAAATAATTTTAAACCACAAAGTTGAAGAAATAATGCATTCGAACATCCTGATAAAATCAATCTGCACATCCATGTGAATTTCAACTAATTGGTAAGATTTACATATCTGCAGTTAGCGAAGGAAGCAAATCTGGATTGGACAATCTTCTCTTTGATATGCATCCGCTCCATCTCATAAGATTGGAACTCTGCCACTTGCCCCTTTTGGACCAGAGACAAAAAAAATACTCCTAAGCAAAACAGAGTTGCAATGAAGAACAGCAATACGAAAAAGGAAAAGACAGTGGTACCTTTAGATGATCTCCTAGTCAGGATCTGCAAAATAATAATTATCGGACCATCAAGGACAGAGAAACCTTGGAACCTGACGGAAGGAGCAGGCGAATGGGAGACAGAGACGCCACCGTAACACGGACACGGGTCGGTGTTCTAGGTTAATAAAGCGTCATATAACATCATTGTCCTTCCACCTCGACTCAAACACATATGAGAACCGGGCTAGAAGATTGAACCTCGTTCGCCTGCACAGGTTCTCCTCCCCTCGTCCCCGAAGCGAGCTGATGTTCCACAGAGAGAGAGAGGGAGAGAGCTTGCAGGACTTACGCGAAGATGGTAGAAGCGATCAGAGAGAGGGAGGGCAAGCTGGGAGCAGTCTGCAGCCGGTGGCGACGCCGGTGAGCCTCGAGAGTGGGTCGGGGAACATGCGCGGTTAAGCAAGGTGTTGGATTGGGGGAGGCGATGGATGCGTCGATAGCTTCCCTACCCTTGGAACCACCTCCCCTCTCTAGGCGCAAAAAAAAAAAAAAAAAAGGAACCGCCTCCTCTTCTCCCCTGGCGAGCAGGCGAAACGAGCCACGGAAGGCCCCCACAATTGACACGGGGAACACCAAGTTTGAAACCGGCACGCCTTCCCCTGCATCCTCCCAATGACCAGCGGGGTCCACCGCACTATCAAAGCCTGGAGCGCCCATATCTTCCTATTTCTCGGAAGCTTAGAGTTTGCACTGATTTGGTCCAATGGGATAAAATAGAGTTTGTCAAGTATACTTTTTACTTATATTTTTCTTAAACTAGTTAACAGTTGTTTAACCGCAGTTTAGGGGTTGTCAAGGGGTTAGTCAGTATAACATTCGCAAAACTAGCGGTAGCTACAGTAATTAGTAGCAGTACATGCAGAGGAGAGCCGTGGCGCGCGTGGTTGGTCGTGGAGGGCGTAGGCGGGGCAGCCGCGGCAGCAAGCAAAACCATTTGCGGGCGAGCGCGAGCGGAGCACAGCACGGCAGCAGCCGTGGACGGCGGCGTTGGTGATGGTGCGGCTGCGGGCGCGGCCATTGCGGCAGGGCACCGCAGCGGGCGGTGGCGAGCCCACAGCGCAACAGAGGACAGCGAACAACTGCGGGCTGCAGTAGGTGCAGGGCGGCGCGGCAGCAGCGGCTGGCACGGGCGCGTGCGTGCGGCAGCGGGCAGTCGGCAGGCAGCAGCGGGGCAGGGGGTGGCGCGGCCACAGAGCGATGACGGAGCAGGGGCGGCGTCGAGCTACGGCTACGGCGTACATCGAGGAGCGGAAGGGAAAGGGGATGGACGGGGTGCTCACCTAGGAGCACACGGCGGCTCGACGGGAGGTTTAGGAGCAGCAGGCGGTCGGAGTGGAGGAAGCCCGCCGGCGAAGGAGTAGAGGAAGCAGACGGCGCGGTGGCGTTCCGAGGTGGTTGAAGGGGTCGGGGCGGTGCTGCGGGGCCGTCCCGGCCCGAACTCGTGTACAAGGAGGAGGAAGGCGTCCGCGATAGAGCTGTCGGACAGCTCAGAACAGAGAGGGGAGGCCGGTGGCTGCGTCCATGGCGACGGCGAGCCCTCGGGGCGGCGTTAGGGCGATGTGGCACCAGCTGTAACGCCCGGATAATTAAGCTACAGTAATCCCAAGTTAATAATGCCATGTCATCACATTATTGTTGCTAATCCTCGATTGATCCAAATCGCAATCCAAATTCAGATTTTAAAATAAAAGTCCGAAATTCAAACTTCTCAAACATGCAAAACAAAAATGTTCGTAGCGTTGCAAATAATCCCAAAACAATTATAAAAACAATACTAACACTATTTGAAAATCCAAATTGACCCTAGTAACCAAAATATTGGTCCATTTGTTGGAAATATGCCCTAGAGGCAATAATAAAATGGTTATTATTATATTTTCTTGTTCATGATAATTGTCTATTGTTCATGCTATAATTGTGTTATCCGGAAATCGTAATACATGTGTGAATACATAGACCACAACACGTCCCTAGTGAGCCTCTAGTTGACTAGCTCGTTGATCAAAAGATAGTCATGGTTTCCTGACTATGGACATTGGATGTCATTGATAACGGGATCACATCATTAGGAGAATGATGTGATGGACAAGACCCAATCCTAAGCATAGCTTAAAGATCGTGTAGTTCGTTTGCTAGAGCTTTTCCAAATGTCAAGTATCATTTTCTTAGACCATGAGATTGTGCAACTCCCGGATACCGTAGGAGTGCTTTGGGTGTGCCAAACGTCACAACGTAACTGGGTGACTATAAAGGTGCACTACGGGTATCTCCGAAAGTGTCTATTGGGTTGGCACGAATCAAGACTGGGATTTGTCACTCCGTATGACGGAGAGGTATCTCTGGGCCCACTCGGTAATGCATCATCATAATGAGCTCAATGTGACCAAGTGGTTGATCACGGGATCATGCATTATGGTACGAGTAAAGTGACTTGCCGACAACGAGATTGAACAAGGTATTGGGATACCGACGATCGAGTCTCGGGCAAGTAACGTACCGACTGACAAAGGGAATTGTATACGGGATTGATTGAATCCTCGACATCGTGGTTCATCCATCGAGAAGCATGTGGGAGCCAACATGGGTATCCAGATCCCGCTGTTGGTTATTGACCAGAGAGTCGTCTCGGTCATCTCTGCGTGTCTCCCGAACCCGTAGGGTCTACACACTTAAGGTTCGGTGACGCTAGGGTTGTTGAGATATTAGTATACGGTAAGCCAAAAGTTGTTTGGAGTCCCGGATGAGATCCCGGACATCACGAGGAGTTCCGGAATGGTCTGGAGGTGAAGAATTATATATAGTAAGTCCAGTTTCGGCCATCGGGAAAGTTTCGGCGGTCACTGGTATTGTATGGGGACCACCGGAAGGGTTCCGGGGGTCATCAGTATTGTATCGGGACCACCGGAAGGGTCCCGGGGGTCCACCGGGTGGGGCCACCTATCACGGAGGGCCCCATGGGATGAAGTGGGAGGGGAACCAGCCCCTGATGGGCTGGTGCGCCCCACTTGGGCCTCCCCCTGCGCCTAGGGTTGGAAACCCTAAGGGTGGGGGGCGCCCCACTTGGCTTGGGGGCAAGCCATCCCCTTGGCCGCCCCCCCCTTGGATATTGGATCTCCTAGGGCCGGCGCCACCCCCCTAGGGACCCTATATATATTGGGGGGAGGGAGGGCAGCTGCACCCTAGCCCCTGGCGCCTCCCTCTCCCTCCCGTGACACCTCTCCCTCTCGCTAAGCTTGGCGAAGCCCTGCCGAGATCGCCGTTGCTTCCACCACCACGCCGTTGTGCTGCTGGATCTCCATCAACCTCTCCTTCCCCCTTGCTGGATCAAATTGGAGGAGACGTCTTCCTAACCGTACGTGTGTTGAACGTGGAGGTGTCGTCCGTTCGGCGCTAGGTCATCGGTGATTTTGATCATGACGAGTACGACTCCATCAACCCCGTTCTCTTGAACGCTTCTGTTCGCGATCTACAAGGGTATGTAGATGCACTCCCCTCTCCCTCGTTGCTAGATGACTCCATAGATTGATCTTGGTGATGCGTAGAAAATTTTAAAATTCTGCTACATTCCTCAACAGTGGTATCAGAGTTAGGTCTATGCGTAGTTTCTATGCACGAGTAGAACACAAAGCAGTTGTGGGCGTTGATATTGTCAATTTACTTGCCGTTACTAGTCTTATCTTGATTCGGCGGCATCGTGGGATGAAGCGGCCCGGACCGACCTTACACGTACGCTTACGTGAGACTGATTCCACCGACTGACATGCACTAGTTGCATAAGGTGGCTAGCGGGTGTATGTCTCTCCCACTTTAGTCGGATCAGATTCGATGAAAAGGGTCCTTATGAAGGGTAAATAGAAATTGGCATATCACGTTGTGATTTTGGCGTAGGTAAGAAACATTTTACTAGAAACCTATAGCAGCCACGTAAAAACTTGCAACAACAATTAGAGGACGTCTAACTTGTTTTTGCAGCATGTGTCGTGTGATGTGATATGGCCAAAAGGATGTGATGTATGAGATTGATCATGTTCTTGTAATAGGAATCACAACTTACATGTCGATGAGTATGACAACCGGCAGGATCCATAGGAGTTGTCTTTATTTATTTATGACCTGCGTGTCAACATAAACGTCATGTAATTATTTGTAACATCCTAAATTTTCAATTTGGAATGTTATACATTAGATCATCATTGCATATCATATTTTATTTTGCATTTTGGTTGATCCTAGAAATTCTACGCAACTCAATAACCCACGGAGAGAGTTGGGGATTTCGTTATTTTCATATTTGAGTTTTCTCAAATTTTGAGAATAGGATCATTTGATTTTAATTATTTTATCATTAATTATTTTTATTACAAAAATATGAGAGAGGGAATAAAATGACTTTCCCAAAATAAAGAAATATTGAGGATTTAATAATAAAATCAAATAAGATTTTATTTCAGAGTTTTTCTGTGTTTTATTTAAATTTAGGAAAAATGTGCGTTTTTCAAAATTGCATTTAGTCCTCAAATAAATGTTCACCTTGTGAGGCTTGATTTTAGAAGCCCGTGAAAATTTATTTCGAAATTTTTGGAGTCCGTTTAGTATTTCTTTTTATTTTTCTTCTGCGCGTAATAAAAAAACGAACTGACCTGCGGGCCGTGTCCGACTAGGACTCCGGCCCGGCTAGCCTTTATAAGCCGGGGAAGTCCCAGCCCCAGCCGAAACCCTAAGCCGCCCCAGCCCCAGCGCCAGCGCCGCTGCTGCCCCGCCGCGCCGCCAGACGCCGCCGCCGCCGCACGCCGCCCGAGGTTCGCCGCCTCGTTTTCCGTGCCGTTTTTTTTATTTTTTTCGAAAAACCGTCGGTTTTTCTTCTGTGTTTTTTAGATTCGGTTTTTAATAGATCGGTTTTCTGGTTTATTTAAATAGCGAGCGTTCATCCGTTCGTTCGTTCTAGCGAACGTTCGTCGGTTTTTTTTCTTTTTCTCGGATTAAATCCGCGATTTTTCTGATCGCGATTCCTGATCCGATTTTCGTTTTAGTATAACTTTTCGCTCGTTTATCGGAATCAGGCGATTCAAGCGCCTGGAGTTTCGTCTCGAAACTCTCTATCCGTTTAACCAACTTAAACAAGATTTTGCTACTGTAAAAATTGCCCTAGATCCAGATTAGTAGAACGAAGTTGTTTTCTTTCGCCGTTTGACTTTCGTTGTTTCGTTCGATTTGATTCTTTTTGCAAACCGGAGTTCTTAAGTTGAACCTTCTGGTTAGATCTCTTATTTGAGTTTTACCCGTGCATTAGATGAGTACTTATTGTATGCTTATTTGTTTGTCTGTGATAGAATACCCGGAGTGCGCCGCTTGTTACTTCGAATCTCTAGGTTTTGCGGATCATCAGCAAGGCAAGTAACACTTTGATCATACCTTTTTTACTACCCAGTTTTATTGCATTAGATCAAATCCTCACACATTGCATGACTAGGATCTAATTAAATTGTGGGATGGGAAGTAGTTGAGGTAGTACCTATTACCTGTTTATTATCAAACCTTTGGGAGTTACTTCCGCGTTTGCTTATTATGCCATGCTATGCTAGTAGACGTGGATTGGGTGAGTGATATCCATGACAGATGTGAGTTTTGTTAATTAATGGTTTATCTAAGGTGGCAACTTAAACACACATCTGGGTGGATTGAGGCACCTGGGTATTCCAGGACTTGCCTGTTTTCTTTTGGACCGCCACCCAGGCTCAAAGGGATCATGAGACTATTTATACTAGAAACTTCCGTGTGCAACCACAAGCTATTATGGGCTCTAGCATAGTTGACTAAGTCGTGCGAACTCTTATAGTGGTAAACTTCCAAGAAATTTCGAATAACACTAGGTTACCTCAACGGGTATATGCACATCCCCAATAATAAGACTATCATATTTCTTCTTGACAGTTGGAAGAGGAAATTCAAAACCTCCAAATATAATTGATGGAATTTTTCTGATAGAATTGATACTATGAACTTGAGGTTGTTTCCTCGAAAAGTGTAACGTATGCTCATTACCATTAACATGAAAAGTGACATTGCCTTTGTTGCAATCAATAACAGCCCCTGCAGTATTAAGAAAAGGTCTTCCAAGAATAATAGACATACTATCATCCTCGGGAATATCAAGTATAACAAAGTCCGTTAAAATAGTAACGTTTGCAACCACAACAGGCACATCCTCGCAAATACCGACAGGTATAACAGTTGATTTATCAGCCATTTGCAAAGATATTTCAGTAGGTGTCAGCTTATTCAAGTCAAGTCTACGATATAAAGAGAGAGGCATAACACTAACACCGGCTCCAAGATCACATAAATCAGTTTTAATATAATTTCTTTTAATGGAGCAAGGTATAGTAGGTACTCCGGGGTCTCCAAGTTTCTTTGGTATTCCACCCTTAAAAGTATAATTAGCAAGCATGGTGGAAATCTCAGCTTCCGGTATCTTTCTTTTATTAGTAATGATATCCTTCATATATTCAGCATAAGGATTTGTTTAGAGCACATCAGTTAATCGCATACGCAAAAAGATAGGCCTAATCATTTTAGCAAAGCGCTCAAAATCCTCATCATCCTTTTTCTTGGATGGTTTGGGAGGAAAAGGCATGGGTTTCTGAACCCATGATTCTCTTTCTTTACCGTGCTTCCTAGCAACGAAGTCTCTTTTATCATAACGTTGATTCTTTGATTGTGGGTTATCAGGATCAACAGCAGGTTCAATTTCTACATCATTATCATTACTAGGTTGAGCATCATCATGAACATCATTATTAATATTTTCATTAGGTTCATGTTCATTACCAGATTGTGTTTCAGCATCAGACATAGAGATATCATTTATATTATCAGGTGGTTCAGCAATAGGTTCACTAGAAGTTTGCATAGTTCTATCATTTTTCTTTTTCTTCTTTTTAGAAGAACTAGGAACATCAATATTATTTCTCTGAGAATCTTGCTCGATTCTCTTAGGGTGGCCTTCAGAATACAAAGGTTCCTGAGTCATTCTACCAGTTCTAGTAGCCACTCTAACAACATAATCATTTTTCTTACTATTCATTTCATCAAGCACTTCTTTTTGAGCCTTAAGTACTTGTTCTACTTGAGTGGTAACCATAGAAGCATGTTTGCTAACAAGTTTAAGTTCACCTTTAATATCAGCCATATAATCACCCAAGCGTCTAATCATATAAGCATTTTCTTTTAATTGTCTACCAAAATAAGCATTGAAGTCATCTTGCTTAAACATAAAGTTATCAAACTCATCCAAGCACTGACTAGCAATTTTAGTAGGAGGGACTTCAGCTTTATCATATCTATAGAGAGAATTTACCTTTACTACCTGTGTCGGGATATCGGGGTCAGGAGGTTCTTCAATAAATAAAGAATTGAGATCATATGTTTCTTCAACAAGTGGTATATTAAGACCATGTATTTCTTCAATAGGAGGTAAATTCTTAACGTCTTCAGTTTTAGTACCTTTCTCTTTCATAGATTTCTTTGCCTCTTGCATATCTTCGGGACTGAGAAATAGAACACCTGTCTTCTTCGGAGTCGGTTTAGGAATAGGCTCAGTAATTGGAGCAGGAGTTGGCTCAGGAGCTGGCTCAGGAGGTGCCCAATTATTTTCATTTATCAACATATTATTCAATAGAATTTCAACTTCATCCGGTGTTCTTTCCCTGAAAAGAGAACCAGCACAACTATCCAGGTAATCTCTGGAAGCATTGGTTAGTCCATTATAAAAGATATCAAGTATTTCAGGTTTCTTAAGAGGATGATCAGGCAAAGCATTAAGTAACTTGAGAAGCCTTCCCCAAGCTTGTGGGAGACTCTCTTCTTTAATTTGCACGAAGTTGTATATTTCCCTCAAAGCAGCTTGTTTCTTATGAGCAGGGAAATATTTAGTACAGAAGTAATAAATCATATCCTGGGGACTACGCACACAACCAGGATCAAGAGAATTAAACCATATCTTAGCATCACCCTTTAATGAGAACGGAAATATTTTGAGTATATAGAAGTAACGCGATATCTCATCATTAGTGGACAGGGCAGCTATATCATTTAACTTAGTAAGATGTGCCACAACAGTTTCAGATTCATAGCCATAAAACGGATCAGATTCAACCAAAGTAATTATATCAGGATCAACCGAGAATTCATAATCCTTATCAGGAACACATATAGGTGAAGTAGCAAAAGCAGGGTCGGGTTCATTTTATCTCTAAGTGATTCTTTGTTCCATTTAATTAATAACCTCTTAAGCTCATATCTATCCTTGCAACCTAAAATAGCGGCAGAAGATTCCATATCAAAAAGATAGCCCTCAGGAATAACAGGCATATTTTCATCATCACTATTATCATCGTATTCAGATTCAATAATTTCTTTTTCTCTAGCCCTAGCAATTTGTTCATCAAGAAATTCACCAAGGGGCACAGTAGTATTAGGCATAGAAGCAGTTTTATCATAAGTATCATGCATAGCAGAAGTGGCATCATCAATAACATGCGACATATCAGAATGAATAGTAGAAGCAGGTGTAGGTGCCGCTAACTTACTCATAACAGAAGGTGAATCAAGTGCAGAGCTAGATGGCAGTTCCTTACCTCCCCTCGTAGTTGAGGGATAAATCTTGGTTTTTGGATCTCTCAAGTTCTTCATAATGATAAGCAGATATAAATCCCAAGTGACTCAAAGAATAGAGCTATGCTCCCCGGCAACGGCGCCAGAAATTAGTCTTGATAACCCACAAGTATAGGGGATCACAACAACTTTCGAGGGTAGAGTATTCAACCCAAATTTATTGATTCGACACAAGGGAAGCCAAAGAATATTCTCAAGTATTAGCAGCTGAGTTATCAACTCAACCAAACCTGGAAACTTAGTATCTGCAGCAAAGTGTTTAGTAGCAAAGTAATATGATAGTGGTGGTAGCGGTAACAAAAGTAAAGACAGCAAAAGTAATGTTTTTGGTATTTTGTAGTGATTGTAACAGTAGCAGCGGAAAAGTTAATAAGCGAGAACCAGTATATGGAAACTCGTAGGCACCCGATCGGTGATGGATAATTATGCCAGATGCGGTTCATCATGTAATAATCATAACATTGGGTGAAACAGAACTAGCTCCAATTTATCAATGTAATGTAGGCATGTATTCCGTATATAGTCATACGTGCTTATGGAAAAGAACTTGCATGCCATCTTTTGTCCTATCCTCCCGTGGCAGCGGGGTCCTATTGGAAACTTAGGGATATTAAGGCCTCCTTTTAATAGAGAACCGGAACAAAGCATTAGCACATAGTGAATACATGAACTCCTCAAACTATGGTCATCACCGGAGTGGTCCCGATTATTGTCACTTTAGGGTTGCCGGATCATAACACATAGTAGGTGACTATAGACTTGCAAGATAGGATCAACAACTCACATATATTCATGAAAACATAATAGGTTCAGATCTGAAATCATGGCACTCGGGCCCTAGTGACAAGCATTAAGCATAGCAAAGTCATAACAACACCAATCTCAGAACATAATGGATACTAGGGATCAAACCCTAACAAAACTAACTTGATTACATGATAAATCTCATCCAACCCATCACCGTCCAGCAAGCCTACGATGGAATTACTCACGCACGGCGGTGAGCATCATGAAATTGGTGATGGAGGATGGTTGATGATGATGACGGCGATGAATCCCCCTCTCCATAGCCCCGAACGGACTCCAGATCAGCCCTCCCGAGAGGTTTTAGGGCTTGGCAGCGGCTCCGTATCGTAAAACGCGATGATTTCTTCTCTCTGGTTTTTTCTCTCCGAAAGTAAATATATAGAGTTGGAGTTGGCGTCGGAGGGCATCTAGGGGGCCCACGAGGTAGGGGGCGCGCCCTAGGGGGCGCCCCCACCCTCGTGAGAAGGGTGTGGGCCCCCTGGTCTTCATCTTTGGCGAGGATTTATTATTATTTTTTCTAATATGTTCCGTGGAGTTTCAGGTCATTCCGAGAATATTTGTTTTCTACACATAAAACAACACCATGGCAATTCTACTGAAAACAATGTCAGTCCGGGTTAGTTCCATTCAAATCATACAAGTTAGAGTCCAAAACAAGGGCAAAAGTGGTTGGAAAAGTAGATACGATGGAGACGTATCACGGGCCCACGTCGCCATCTGGGTGGTATTAGTATCTTTTACTCCTCGATCCTTACTCTGGGACTCTGAATTCTCTTCTATTCGGGTTAAATGATTTTGCTAACTCTAACTCTAGGTTCTCGTTAATACTTTCTCCCGAAGAGCCCCTGCATTCCAGATGATGGCCTGCTTCACTAGAAGATTCTGAAGATACTCTCCGTTATTCTTTCGAGACCTTGTGCCCACCACTTTTGCTATTCCCGACCACCGATAAATCCTTATGGATAACTACTTACACCTGTCGTTCGTACCTTTGTTCCTAGTTGCCCCTGTTATTACTTGATACCCTGAAAATTTCTTTGATAATTCGAGAATCCTTTGTGCCCACCGCTTTGCAGCTCTTTGTCGCAGACATACCCTTACGGATAATTTCTCGCACTTATCGAGTATCCTCTCATCCCCAGTTGATTCATGTATTTCACAAAAGTATTCGAAATACCATTTGATCCCCGAAAATCCTCAACAGCCTATTGCTCTTGAAATTCTTGCTTGCTTGCATTATGATTAACCTCATAAGTCCGGTAATCTTATTGGCATCCTTAGTCATTATCAGTTTGAGTCTGTTGAATCATTATGTTGCGAATGCTCCTATTCCTTAATCAGATCCTTCGTTTCGGCCTTCCGGCTCACACGTCATTTTAAACATGAGCTGGGTCTCGACCAATCAAATTGCCATCAATTGTACCTCTAAGGCTATTCAACTTATCCATCCCTAATCAGAGCATTGCTTCTGATCCCTTGTCTTGGAAATCATAATTCCTTTGCATCTGAGCTTTGAGTTAGTCAGTTGTTTCTATAATCTGATCTCCTTGCATTCATTCTTCCTCTGGTTGAGTACCGATGCTTACATCAGATCCTTGAGGACTATCAGATCCTTTGTTAGATTTTATCCGACAACGTCCTTCATATTCAATCACTTTGGAAGTTCTTCCTCTGATATATAATGCCATTGGTAAATCCTATTCTCTGTTTGGCCAACCATGCTCTGCTTTTGAGCTAGTGATATTTACTCTTGAAGATTGTGGTATATGTTTCTATGATGCCCCGATGGGTTGAGCTATGCCTTTTATAATCTGTGTAAACCCGGAAGCTTCTATGAGCCATACTCTTATGGTATTTTGCTAAATAAAATTTCTACACTACAGCTTCATCAAAAGCGAGAAGTAAAATGAAAGGTTATGCATGGAAGAAGTGGGAGTAGACCTTGAGCCTTTGCGTTCATGCCCATGGACCCGATGTGAAACTTATCATCGAAGCTTCTTGTAAATGATATTAATCCCCTTGTTATAAGTTCGTCCTGTATCTATGTTTGGTCCTTTGCAATCATGGTTCTGACCATATTTTTTCATTAATACCATTTATCGGACAAGTTAAGTACTTGTCTTGTGCAGATCATTGCACCTGTCCAACCTTTACTTTGATCTACCATCGAGTATTACACTAGGATATCTTGATAATGTCATGGAACTGCATAACTTCTTATGGGTTCTTCATCAACTATTATTTCTCACTGATTTCAATTTTCCTGGGTTCTGGGTTGTCGTCAACCGAGAACACCGATATGTGAACCGATTCCTCATTCCGATTCGATAACCCTAATTAATTTTCATTGCTTATGAGTTTAATAATCCTTCCCGTCATTCCTAGCCTTATCGGCTATACCATTATTGGGCTAATTTTTAACTGTGCTACCTAGTCCTTATCCCCGGAGCACCACTTTTGACGATGAGCTAAGCTTACGTCGATTTTCCTCGTCATATCATTTCATCTTGAACAACAAGCTTGATTTCGAGTTTGTGTCGTACTCGTGGTTCCAATAATTTTTCGCTTCATCATTCCGTTGACTTGATGTCATCGGCGATCGGTTACATCTTCTTGAAACCTCTCGACAACTGTGTTGTGATCATCATCAACATTCTGAGGTCTTCCAAGATATCGATCGAATTCATGGTGAGAAGTACCATCCTTGCCCCTCGATGAGTTGTGTTATCACCGACAACATTATTGCTTTCCCTCCAACACAAACTTGTTCGTGTTTTGTGTTATACTTGGAGATCCGTGCTATCCATCAATTATTCTTCTTTACCTTGGACTATTACCATCTTTGATGTCAAGAATGTCGCGAGAATTTCACCACCTCCTGAGAATTCTTCATACAAGTAATACTTATCACCATCACCATTCCTTCTTAGTCTTCGTGTTGTTCCTAACTGGAATACCGACAAATGAACTATGATGTGTGAATTCAAAACTTCTAGCAACCCTATTGCTTTGAACCAATGTTTAATTGTGTATGTTTTCCTCGAGCATACATCATTATACCATTTTGATTTGACAAATGCTATCTCCTTGTTCACATAATTGGGGAGATCCATCTTTTGAAAATCTCGATGGATTGTCACCGAGTCCATCAGCCATCTCCTCACCCTCTCCCTGTTTTAATGATGACCTCTTGTTTTGGAACTCGTTTCCATAGTTTATTTCCCTAAGAACCTTACAATGTCATCTCGACAATTTGTGTTGCACCTTTCTCCTCAGGCATCCTGAATCTGGGTTATCCTAACACCAATCAGATCCGAATCTTGGTCAGATATGATGATTGGAACATATTCCCAAGAGTTATAACATCGGTCTTTATGTGACCCGGTAAGTTGATGTCGTGCCTAGCACACCCGTCCGGAGGACTGTTGTTATAGTTTCCTGTTTAGCAAGGCTAACCATTCATCCGTGAAGGCTTATTCTATAAGTTGTTCCTGATGAATCCTTTGTGTATCCAAGTCCGACCTTTGCTTAAAACCAATGATATCTCGAAGCATGTCCGTGGTACTCCAATTTTCATCAAAGAACATTTGAAGCCCAATGCTAAATGTTTCCTGCTCAATTATCCAAACACTGCTGTATGGGTAAAGCCATGAAATTTCTCTCCCCTACCTAAAGAGTTTTCTACATTATATCCTGTCATGGATACCATGCTCTGCTTGTCCTTGGGAAGGATATACCCCTGAAATATGTGTTTAAACACTTTTACCTTTCCATTGTGATGTTTAACCTGATGATCACATTTTCCTTTCCATTGTTTGGTTTAACCTTTCTTGTGATCTATATGATCTAAGCAGTAATATTCTCCTTATGTAACCACCTCGGTGTACAACCGTGTCAATAAGGCCATGTTGCATTTGTCGATAGCATCCCGGTAACCACCGATGGACGAGAACTTTGCCTATTGGCCTGCCTCGTTCAACGAGTAGGAAAATGGTTCTCTTCGTCCCTCTCCCTTCGTATCGATGTTGTTGTCGACATAACTGATAGACTATCCTCTGACATGCCATGCTTACATGGTCATGCAAGACGTCGCCGCCCTTCCTACTTTTAACCCACATGGTGGGCCCATAACCCACAGTTCCATAGGATTGAAACCTGACTCTCCTATACAGCTTTGATTCTGAAGTATCCTTTGCACTTGGCTTCGTATGTAAATCACGAGCCACCTTCCTAGTGATCTATTCTGATATCATACGCCATACTTATTCCCATTGCTCAGAACACCATTCACCCACCAATTCGGGCAACGAGCGATTGCCTACCCGGTTGAAGCTTCTTATTGCACCTTCTTACCTTGCCCTCGAGGACTTTCTTGAATTTCAACTTGAGAGATGCCTCTATGCCACGCTCAATGAGATAGCCCCCAGGTACCTATCTTGTGTTGAGTTCTGTCTGTCCTGAGTCTTTCCCCATTCTACCTCCTAAATCTCGGGACGAGATTTCTTGTAGTGGAGGAGATTTGTAACGCCCGGATAATTAAGCTACAGTAATCCCAAGTTAATGATGCCATGTCATTACATTACTGTTGCTAATCCTCGGTTGATCCAAATCGCAATCCAAATTCAGATTTTAAAATAAAAGTCCGAAATTCAAACTTCTCAAACATGCAAAACAAAAATGTTCATAGCGTTGCGAATAATCCCAAAACAATCATAAAAACAATACTAACACTATTTGAAAATCCAAATTGACCCTACTAACCAAAATATTGGTCCATCAGCAATTAATTTATCCTTTACAATTTCTAAAAATGGTAAGACAACTCTAATTGGTCCCAAACATTTTGTGGCAAAGCCAAATAATGCAATGGTATTTATGAGCAAAGCAACACATATTTTTTTATTCATTTGAAGGCTTGTTTAAATTCTAAAACCTGGCTGGAGTATTTACAAAGAAATGGGAAAAGGCATAAGGGATATATACTATGCATTCTGGCCCATTTACAATAGAAGTTGGCCCAGTCCCTTTTCCCCATCCCCTTCCTCCTTCCTGTTCACAGGAGGTCGTGGCAAGGCATCCACGGCGCCCTGGCCGGCCCTGGCCACGTGACGACCATCCAACTCCTCCTCAATGCTCTACAAAGCCACTGCAACCCCCTTGGCCGAACCCTAGCTGCACTCCCCCTCTTCCCCGCGTCGTTTACTTTCTGCCCGCCACACACCCAAGCTCCACCGCGCGTGCCGCCGTCGATCTCGCGACCATCGTCCTCCCCTCGCCGCCTCGCCTTGTCCAGGAGCTTCACCAGGGTCTTCTTCGCCGATTGCAGCTCCGGATCGGAGCCAGGGAACACCTACCATGCCGCCCCCGCCGTTCCCCTTCGTCGTTGTCCGCCTCGGCCACCGCTGCTCCGCTCTGATCCACCCCGCGTATACCCGAGCTCGTCCCTGCGCCCGCTGTGAGGCCGCCTCCGCTACCCTCTTCTCCCCCTCTGTTCGACGCACTACCCTGCACCCCCAGTTCCCGGCCAATGGCCGCAGTCCCTTCGGCCGAGACAACGCATAGCCCCGCGTCCGTCGCGTCACATTTCTGGCATGGCGCACCCGCGATCTCCCTCACGCGCGCCCCACACGCCTGCTCATGCACCCACGCTCGCGTTACACCCCGCTACTTGCCTCTCGCTGCCGCTGCTTCTGCTATTTGCCCGCCGCCGCCCTCCACGCCCTTGGTCGCGCCCACCCGCACGGTGGCCGTCCCTCCAGCCAGCACCCGCCGCACGCGCCGGCCTCCCCTACCCCACGCCCGTGCCTCCTGCAGGCCCACACTCACCATCGCTGTTGCGCCACTGCCTCGAGCTGTTGTCGCTGCCTCCCCTACTTCTAGCTACCCCGCTCTGCCGCGGTTGCGCTGCTGCTTCCTGCCGTCTCGCGCGCTCGCCGGCGCCAAAGTCGGCACTTCGCCCGACTGCAACCACTCGTGGCCGCATTAGCCCACCCGCTGCACCCCACTGCTCGCCGCCCCGCACCCTATCGCCTGGCCGCGCGTCCATCTCCGGCCACCGGCGTGGCCGCCGCCCTGCCGCGCCTGCTGCGTCCACTGCTGCTGGCCATTGCCGCCAGAGCCTTCGGCTCCTGTGTGTGCCCGGCCGGCCCTTTCCCCTTCGGTTGACTGAGTGGGGATAACCCCCTTTAGCAATAACCACCCCTACTAATTACCCTTTTGTATCAATGACCGTTGGTGCCCACTGCTAATTTTTTTATGCTAAACTGGTGTTAAAATTCCAGAGAGAATGGCATGCGGGTCCCACATGCATTGTTCATCTTTTGACCAAGTCCACTGTCAATGCTGGGTCAGCAGTTGACTGGGTCCGCTGGACCCACCTGACAGCCTCTCTGTGCTCACTACTGGGTACAGATGTGGGTACACTTAGCTTTTGCTATTTTAATAAAACCCAGTAATTTCAGAAAATGCAATAAACTTCAATAATTAATATTAAAATAACCGTAGCTCGGATGGAAAAACTTTGTACATGAAAGTTGCTCAAAACGACGAGACGAATCCGGATACGCAGCCCGTTCGTCTGCCACACATCCCTAGCATAGCAAACACGCAACTTTCCCCCTCCGGTTCACTTGTCCGAAAACACGAAACACCGGGGATACTTTCCCGGATGTTTCCCCCCCTTTTTTGCCTGTATCACTTAGTACCGCGTCAGGTCACCCATAGCACAACGTAATGCCGCATCTTGCTTTTTGTTACATTGATTGCTTTGTTATTTATTGTGTTCCCCCTCCATTACTTCTTTTCGGTAGACCCCGAGACTGCCGGAGACCCCCAGTACGACTACGGTGTTGACGACCCCTCTCTCTTGCCAGAGCAACCAGGCAAGCCCCCCCCCCTTGATCACTAGATATCGCCTACTCTTCTCTCTACTGCTTGCATTAGAGTAGTGTAGCATGTTACTGCTTTCCGTTAATCCTATCCTGATGCATAGCCTGTCATTGTTGCTACAGTTATTGATACCTTACCTGCAATCCTAAATGCTTAGTATAGGATGCTAGTTTATCACCAGTGGCCCTACATTCTTGTCCATCTGCCATGCTATACTATCGGGTCGTGATCACTCGAGAGGTGATCACGGGTATATACTTATACATATATACATGCTATACAGGTGTTAACTAAAGTCGGGTCGGCTCGTTGAGTACCCGCGAGTGATTCCGATGTTGGGGGCTGAAGGGGCAGGTGGCTCCATCCTGGTAGAGGTGGGCCTGTGTTCTCGAAGGCCCCCGACTGTTACATTGTGGCGGAGCGACAGGGCAGGTTGAGACCACCTAGGAGAGAGGTGGGCCTGGCCTTGGTCGGCGTCTGTGGTTATTTCAAAATAACACGCTTAACGAGATCTTGGTATTTGATCTGAGTCTGACTACTAGCGTATACGCACTAACCAACTACGCGGGAACAGTTATGTGCACTCGACGTCGTGGTATCAGCCGAAGCCTTCGTGACGTCAGCGACTGAGCGGCGTGCCGGGTTGGACCGCGTAACACAACTTACTTTGTAATGGAGGTTGCTAGGTCAGCTCGCCGGCCGCGTTCGCAACGTGCAGGTGTGCAAAGGGCGATGGGCCCACACCCCTGCGCCATAGGATTTAGACCGGCATGCTGACCTCTCTGTTGTGCCTAGGTAGGGCTGCGACGTGTTAATCTTCCGAGGCTGGGCATGACCCAGAAAAGTGTGTCCGGACAAAGGGGATCGAGCGTGTTGGGAAATGTGGTGCACCCCTGCAGGGAAGTTAATCTATTCGAATAGCCGTGATCTTCGGTAATAGGACGACTTGGAGTTGTACCTTGACCTTATGACAACTAGAACCGGTTACTTAATAAAACACACCCTTCCAAGTGCCAGATACAACCCGGTGATCGCTCTCTAACAGGGCGACGAGGAGAGTATCTCCGGGTAGGATTATGCTACACGATGCTACTTGGTGAACTTACCTTCTGCTCTCTTCTACATGCTGTAAGATGGAGCTGGCCAGAAGCGTAGTCCTCGATAGGACTAGCTATCCCCCTCTTATTCCGGCATTCTGCAGTTCAGTCCACATATGATACCCTTATTCCATTTGATACCAATGCATACATTTGTAGTGTAGCTCCTTGCTTGTGAGTACTTTGGATGAGTACTCACGGTTGCTTTGCTCCCTCTTTTCCCCTTTCTATACCCGTTTGTTGCGACCAGACGATGGAGCCCAGGAGCCCGACGCCACTGTCGATGACGACTGCTACTACTCGGGAGGTGCCTACTACTACATGCAGCCCGCTGACGACGACCATGAGTAGTTTAGGAGGATCCCAGGCAGGAGGCCTGTGCCTCTTTCGATCTGTATCCCAGTTTGTGCTAGCCTTTTTAAGGCAAACTTGTTTAACTTATGTCTGTACTCAGATATTGTTGCTTCCGCTGATTCGTCTATGATCAAGCTCTTGTATTCGAGCCCTTGAGGCCCCTGGCTTGTAATATGATGCTTGTATGACTTATTTTATTTGTAGAGTTGTGTTGTGATATCTTCTCGTGAGTCCCTGTTCTTGATCGTACACGTTTGCGCGTATGATTAGTGTATGATTGAATCGGGGGCGTCACACCAGCATCGGGGCGCTGCGGATGGAGCGGATCTGGCTAGGGGGAGGGTAAGGAAGCGAGGAGGAGAGGGGGAAAGTGGAGTGGGGAGGCGAGGGGACCGAGGGGAGGGCGGCCTTATCCACTCCCCGTCGACGCCGGCGAGATGGTCGGGGGCAACCCCCTCCCCTGTAGCGACACAGTCGGTTGAACAGGGGGAGGCAGGGGTGGGGTGGGTCGGCCTGGCTGGGGGGAGTTGGGACGAGGCCCGGGGGTGTGGGGAGGCCCTTTTATTTTATTTTCCTTTTTTTTTCTTTTTATAGACTCCGTATTCTTATTAGTTTTATTTTATTTTAGTTTTTGTAAAATATAAAACTAGCCCCTAAATTAGCATTAGTACGTAGGTTACTTCCACAAATAATTTGGCAACTAAATAAAGTAGTTTTACATTTGTTTATTATTTAAAAGCATTTAATAATTGTTTTAGCCCATGTTTATTTAGTTTAGTGCATTTAAACACTCTATGAAAGATAATTTCTCCACCAAATTTTTTTATGGATTATTTCCCAAAGTTTGGACATTTTAGTTTTCATGTTTGACAAAATTTGAATTTTGACTTAAAACTCGGTTTTGAATTTGAATGGTGATTTGGATCAAGCGAGGATTTAATAATAGTAATATGATGACATGGCACCATTAACCGGGGTTTACTGTAACTTAATTATCCGGGCGTCACAGGTTCGATTTATGAAAGGTGTGCATGACGACATAAGGCAAACATTCTCAAATTTTTACCAGGGAACAGTGAGGCCATACCATGGCACCACGCTAGGCATCATGTTTTCCAAGCGTGTATTTCATTTTTCTATAGTTGATTACCCAGTAAATGACGCGTTTGTTGTTGACTATTGCCACATATTTTCTTGAAATCTCTGTTCATTCCTTGTAAAAGGCATGAGAATTTCTAAACAGCACAAGCATGGTTTTCTAGATCGTTTTTGTGCACCTTTTTATGCATCGATTGTTCGAATTTGAATTATGTGTATTAATGCCTAGAAAACACACATAATCCCCAAAATATGGTAAATGAATCCAGAAAAGTGCCAAATTTGAACATGGTGATTTGCAGGTGTGTATGTTAATCGTATAAAAAAACTCATGGACAAAGGACAAAGGAAATTTGGATTCCCCTTCAATCTTGGTGATTTCTCCTTCGAAACCATGAAACTTTCTCGATGATGGTTCAATTTATGAAAGGTGTGCATGACGATGTTTGACGCAGTTTTGTACTAAAGAAGAGAGTTTAAATAAGTACTAAAAAAAGATACGGATCAACTCTTTTTCCTCTCTCTCTTTGCAGTTATCCCAACATCCTTGTCATTGATAGCTCCCGATGATCGCTTTTTCTTCACTTCGGGGGTGCATGTTGATGTGGTTAAACAAGCGGGCTTTGTCACCAGCGAGGCGGGTTTTACAGCGATCGCTCCCTGCCATAGTTGAAGAATTCGCAGCTGGATCACTCGCTGTCGGGGGCGTGCGCTTCGCCACCGAACTAGACTTGGCCGGAGGTGCGGATTGGGTGGCCGGCTCATCTTGGTCCATGTTTTCCATCACCTGGTCTAGGAGTTGCTCCATGCCGCGGCTCATAGGCACGTGCGGCAAAAGGTCATCAAGTTTGTCCTGCATGCATATAGGATACACGTAGGGGTAAGGAAATGATACATTCATGCAAGCTCTGCCTTCTTTGCTATTTTCTTTACCTCCAGGTGCCCTAGTGGCGAAACATCGACATCAAGGCAGATGACTTTCTTGTCGGAATTCTTGGAGTTGCGGCTGGGTTGGTGACGCGTAGCCTGTGACGCCGTGCTGTGCGGAGCACTCAGCAACGGAGGTGTCAAACACGTGTATTCCACGTCATTAGAGTTACTCCTCAACTTGTTTGGTGGTGGTGGGGGAGGCATAAAGATGCTTTTTCCGTTCCTAGTGCTGCTCGAGTCATCAGCCTCTCGACTTCCCCGGGACCTCTTGGGCTTCTCGTTGTGTCCCATGTTCTTCTGATGAGAAAAATAACCAATACCAAGTCAGCAAAAGAAAATAAAAAAAAGAGCAAAGGCATACACATATCGGCTGAACACGCATGCGGAGTCAAGGCCTTTCAACTTCGATTTGAGAAGCAACGAAACTTTGCCTTTGTCTCTTTTGTGGCTTGCGTTGTTGCTTGACCCATGGACGATGAAGGAACTTGTGTGTTGTGTTGCTTGACCATGGATTTTGAGAAGTAACGCTACACAGGATCCCATCTTTACAACATCTTACATGGCGCTCACATGGCATGACCTGTACACCAACTCTGTTAGGACACGGTAAAACAAAAAAGAGTTTGGATTTGACAAGAGGCTTGCCTTGCATAGAGCGTTGGAGCACGTAAGAAAGCTCGATGCATGTACTATACATATACATATTTGGGTACTCGGCCGGCCGGCAAGCTCACGTGTATATGTGCCCAAATACATGTAAGAAAAAGAAAAGGAGGCAAAGGGAGAGCTATGCATGCGGTCATGCACGTGAGATTCAAGCTCTTGCTATTTAGATGTTCATGTACATTCGATGCAAAAAAAAGATATTCATGTACATGCATGAAGGTACGTCAAGGTATGTATTTATACTCGTATGTCAGCTGGCAAGCTCGCACGCGTATATATCCGAATATCCGCAAGCTTAAGTATACTATGTATTTGAAATATAATCGTGTGTTGGCATGCACGTACGAGCTCAGAAGTTGGCAAGTAAACTTCGAACCCTACTCCCGATCAGGTACGTTTCCTTTTCTTTGGTTTTGTTTTGCAGGCTTGTGAGATCAAGCAGTCGGTCAACCAGAACGAGGTGCAATACAAAAATTGGAAAGAGTTCAATCAATTGGCAAAGCATTAAACTGGAAAGGGATAAGAAGATCATTATTAAAAGGCATATACACAACCGTGTCAGCTTATTTTCCAAGCTTATTTTCCTTGCTTGGAGTAGGCTTGTGCGTTAATAAAAAATAAAAAACAGTATAACACAGCTAGTTAGGAGCCTCCACAACAATTTGACAGTCTCACCCGTCGGA
Organism: Triticum aestivum; assembly: GCF_018294505.1. Taxonomy (NCBI): domain Eukaryota; kingdom Viridiplantae; phylum Streptophyta; class Magnoliopsida; order Poales; family Poaceae; genus Triticum; species Triticum aestivum. The sequence continues at coordinate 293,705,682 of NC_057803.1, read as the reverse complement.
TCCTCGAACGGACGATGCAGATCAAAGTCGGGCGTCCCTGGTCGCCCGCGCACGTTGCACACCGTCTCTTAGGCCGCAGCTTCACGGAACTACCTCGGTTACTGCCAGTAATCGGCCATGAAGGCACACTTATTCCGACTCAGACGCTAACAGTCCTCTTGCCCATGTTTCAGCGCTAAACCACTCCGAACGAACAGTTCCTACGTGCCGCTGTTCCTTCGTCCTGTCGGCAGTGTTCCTTCGTCCTCGATGCGCCGGTGATCCGCCCTGGGCGAGATTATGCTACACGACTGCCTTTGCGCCGATACGCCCCCCCAACCCCCCACTCTTCCTCCGTAGCCCCTTCCTGTTGCATCGTCCTCCATGCCTTCCAGCTCTACCGCACGCCCCTTCCCCTCCCGTAACCGAAGCCGCCATACACAAAGCAATGGCCCAATAGACGGTGCGCGACGACCGCGAGCAGACAGGGACGATGTTGGGCAGAAGTCTTGACTGGTGTCTCTGTATGTGTTCCATTCCTTGTTCCAGGTTCTCATCCTCCACACACAAAAAATCATAGGTTCTCATCCTCCACACACAAAAAATCAGTCAGATTAACTAAACTAATAACATCTTTTAGGTTTGGGAGGAAAAGACGAGTACACATGCAATCGAGGCGACTTCTTACATCAGTTCCTCAACCAACAGTCCTTTTTCTGTTTTCTATGTCTTGTTTGTTAAAACCTTTGGCAGTTATGGCTGCATCTGGAGAATTTTCAAAGCTGTGTGCATGTTTTGTTATATCCAACAAAATTCATTCCCAGTTTTCAAGCCTGAAGTATCAGCTTTGGATCTAACTTATGATGGATTCTAATTGATTTGGCTGTCAAACAAATCAAGTCTAAAGTTTCGGTAAATATGTTCTCATGCTTATTACATATTACACTTTTTTGGTCTTCAATGGTATTGTGGTTACCTATGTAGGTAGTACTTCGTCTTTAGTTGCTGCTCCACCGTAAGCTCTGTGTTATTCAACTCCTGATGTAGCCACTCCCAACCCTCTTGCTTCAGTCAAGAAGACCGATATGAGGGCCAGAAGGAAGGACTGTAGTAAAGACGAGTACCGGGGGCAGCATCGTTAGCATTGCAAAGTTTTTTTTTGAAACCAGGCAAAAGATTTGCCATTTTCATTAAATAAGAGAGGAGGTTCAGACATATGTCGCAACGCGACCAAAAGAAAAGACTACTCTCGCAACATGAGCCTACTCAAATGCTTGGCCCCAGCCAAAGTCCACAGGCGGGCCTCCTCTTTAATTCTCGTGACGATAATTGTGGTCGGAGTCGCGGCATTGCGAAAAATTCTGGCATTTCGTTCTTTCCATATCTCCCATGAGACAAGCATCATAATGGAGCCAAGAGCCTTTCTGTTGTGATCCGCGTTGCTCACCGCCTTTTGCCACCAAGTTCGAACCGAAACTTCATTTCGCCAAATCATCGGTGAGCAGTCGTGGATTCCCAGCCAAATGGTAATCTCATTCCAAACTCTATTCGTGAATCTACACTGAAATAGCAGGTGGGCAGCAGACTCTTGAACTTGCTTGCAAAGGGGGCAAAGGTTGCAATTGGGCCATCCCCGCCGAGACAAGCGATCGGCCGTCCAGACTCGGTTCTGGAGAACTAGCCAAGCAAAGAACTTGCATTTGGGAGGAGTCCACGTCTTCCAGATCATGGAAGTATTGGTACTGTAGGTGAGTCCCGCAAATTGCGCCAAGTAAGCCGAGGATGTCGTGTACTCTCTGCTGGTAGTGAATTTCCACGAAATAGTGTCTTGTCTATCTTGGCTTAGAGTGACACCGGCAACCATCTCCCAGAGGTTGGCGAACTCCTGTAAGTGCGTCAAGGTGAGGCCCTGTGTGGTGTTGATCTGATGGATCCAAAAATTGTTGTCCAAAGTCTTGCTAACCACACAGTTCCTCCTTTTTGAAATCTCAAAGATTTTAGGCGCGATGTCTTTGGGTCGAAAACCATTCAGCCAAGAGGATTCCCAGAAAATAGCCTTGTTGCCATCACCAATGGTAACTGTCGTGGCCGCCGCAAAGAGATCTTTATCCTTGTCAGAGCAAGGCGTTCCCATCCGGACCCATGGTTTTGGCGGATCCGCCCACTCAAACCACAACCAACGGAAGCGTAGAGCAGTAGCAAATTTCTCCAGGTTGAGCACACCTAGACCCCCATGAACTTTGGGCTTGCAAACTAGATCCCAGTTCACCTTGCACTTGCCTCCCGTCACCTTATCACATCCTGCCCAGAGATAGGCACGTCTGAGACTATCAATCTTTTTCCTCACTTCTACAGGTAGGTCCAATGGGGTGAGGTGATATATCGCAATCGCCGTAAGGATAGCCTTGACCAGGACGATGCGCCCCGGGGTAGCCACATGTATGGCCGACCAGGGTGGGAGCTTGGCAGCCACCTTATCTTCTAGATATTGGAAGTGGATGCGCTTTAGTCTTGCAACCGTAAGCGGTAGGCCAAGGTATCTCATGGGAAAGGTGGCCAAGACCGCCGGGAAGGCCTGAAGAATCCCATCCAAATCGATGTTGGCACAACGGATGGGAGCCACATGACTTTTGTTATAATTGGCGACCAACCCGGTAACTTCACCAAAAGAGCCGAGTGTGGATGCCAAGAACTGGATATCTTCCTTAATAGGAGCAACAAAGATGGCCGCATCATCGGCATACAGAGAAGCCCGCGTGGGGTTACCCCGGAGGGGGCGTAGTTTGCCTTGCTCAGTCGCCTTAGCTAAGATGTGATGGAGCGGGTCAATGGCCAAGACAAAAAGGAGGGGGATAGGGGATCCCCCTGCCCAAGTCCACATCCGTGCGAAATGGGGTCCCCAGGCACCCCATTTAGAAGAACTCTAGACGAGGCCGTGGATAAAAGGGCGGAGATCCAGCCTCGAAATAGGCTTGGGAAATTATGATGTCTCAATAAATCCATCAAGTAGTCCCATCTAACCGAGTCAAACGCTTTCTTGATGTCTAGCTTGAAGAGCAGGGTCGGTGATTTGTTACGGTGAAATCGACGTGCCAAGTTTCGGACATACATAAAGTTATCATGTATGCTTCTTTTCTTGATGAAAGCACTTTGCGTATTGGAAACGAGGTCGGACATGTGAGGAGCGAGACGTGTGGCCATCATCTTTGCAATGATCTTGGCAACCGCATGGATGAGGCTTATGGACCTAAACTCAGAAATGTCCTATGCCCCCTCTTTCTTTGGAATGAGGGCAATATTTGCCGAGTTGAGCCAGTGGAGGTTGGAGATGTGGAGGGTTGAGAAGTTGTTGATTGCTCTCATAATGTCCGGCTTGACGATGTCCCAACATTCCTTGAAAAACACTCCGGTGAAGCCGTCTGGCCCCGACGCCTTATCACCGGGGAGATTATTGATGGCTGCGTGGACCTCCTCTTCAGTGAAGGGGTTGCCTAGCTCTGCAAGATCAAGAGCCGAATGCGGAATGAAGTCCCAGTTGAAGTCCTTGGTACGCGGGGGGGCCTTCCCCATGGCCTTAGAAAAGTGTTGCTGGATGATTTCTTTCTTGTGGTCATGGTGTGTGGCCCACCCATTATTGTGTTTGAGACGGTGAATGAAGTTCTTCCTTCTACGGTGATTGATGCGGAGGTGAAAAAAGCGAGTGTTAGCATCTCCCTCTTTGAGTAACGTGATTCGTGAGCTTTGCCTTTTTCGTGCTCGTGCAAGAACTGCCAAAGCCAGAACTTTCCTTTTCAGCTCCTTTCTAAGGTTCCACTCAGCCGGGCTGAGTGTCCTTAGCTCTTGCGCGACGTCAAGGCGAAGAATGATCTCGAGAGCCATGTGGAGCTGGACTTTGTGGTTAGAGAATATAGCCTTGCTCCAGGTCCGCAGTCGTTGGCTCGTTCGTTTAAGCTTGTGGAAGAGTATCTGGTATGGCTCCGTGTGGGTCATCTCTTCTATGCATACAGAGTTTGTGTTAATATACTTTGCAGAAAATGTGTGTGCTCTTTCAAAAATGAAATTATTTTTTCTCCTGGAGAGGCGGTGAGGCACCACGTATGGTTTCTTGACTGATGGATGTGTCCCACTCGGCTTGATCAAATGCATTCTTGCCAGATCCTTCTATTTAATGTTTCTTGTTACTACCATCAAAATGTGCATGATGACATTAGCAATGAAAAACAAGCCAACTTAAAAATATTTAACATATAGTTTTGCTATGGAAAAATTTATATTTTATGGCTGCAAATATATATTTTCAGCAGTACCTATCATTTAATTGTAAAACCTGTCGGGCGCGACAGCATGCGCCATTATGGTCTAGTCACAGAAGGAAACCTTGAGGGCCAGTCCGTACGCTAGCTCTCCATGAGAACACAACCCTCCCAACCTATAAATATAGGAGCCCAGGGAACCCACCGAGGAGACACCCAGCCACCACGGTCGCCGCCATCATGTGCCCAACAAACCCACGCAACAATACATCCACCAATCCAAGACCACATCCACGGCACGCAGAAACATCCAGCGACTAGAACTCACGCAGCAAGAAGTAGAAGGAGAGAAGAGAGATTGGCCTTGACATCTCATCACAACAACGCCGACGATCATCCGTACAAGAAGCAGACGCCTCGACAGCAACATGAACACCAAGTCGATCTCCCCGAACGGTAAAGTTATCATCTAATCACTCCTTCATCCTTTATTATTGCATGCATGCACATCACATGGTGGCGCGGTGGAGCTCGCGATCATGCAGCACTTCGTTGGCGTTATCATCATCCTCATCAAGTTAACCAAGATGAGGAGGCTACTCCTGGACTTCACCAAGGCATGGAAGACGATAGCGTGTCGGTGGGGCTGCCGGCGCGCAGCCCGTTGGCCTCCTTTGTGGTGGCCACCCTTGGTGATGAGGCCGACGACGTCTACTTCGTCAAGCTGGGCCCCCGGAGGCACGGAGCTTGCAAGGATTCCGCCGTGTGCCGTGGAGGATGCCGCCGCCGTGCCGCAGTGGATCGCGGAGCAGAGTTCACCAAGATGATGCCAGTGTCAACTTCATCAAGCCGGCACCATGAAGGACGAAGGCATGGAGGCTCGGGAGGATGCCACCGCTGTGCCGCAGTGGATGGCGCCATGGAGTTCGCCAAGATGGCGCCAATGTCAACATCATCAACCGGGTACCGCAAGGATCGTGACGGGGAGCTCGCAAGAAGGACACCCGCCATCCACTTTGTCATGCTGGAGCTATAGGACGGAGGCATGGGGCCCGTTGAGGATGCCGTCGACGTCTACTTCGTCAAGATGGAGCCCAGAGGCATGGAGCTCGCAGGGATTCCTCCGTGTGCCACGGAGGAGGGTGAGGCGGAGCTCGCTAGGACGACGCCCGTCTACTTCTTCATCAAGCCGGTGCCATGGAGGACAAAGGCGTGGAGGCTCACAACGATGGTGCCGCCGTGCCGCGGTGGATAGCGGCGCGGAGCTCGCCAAGACGACACCAATGCCAATATCACCAGGCCGGTGCCATGTAGGACGGAGGCGTGGAGCTCGCAAGGATGATGATGCCGTGCCGCGGTGGATGGCGGCGCGGAGCTCGCCAAGACGACGCTCATCTCCAACATCAACCCGGTACCGTGGAGGATCGGGGCGTGGAGCTCGCAAGAAGGACACCACCAATGTCTACCTCGTTAAGATGGGGCCCACGACCCGGACCATGAAGATGACACACGCCCTCGATGCTGCCCACATCACGGAGCTTGCGATGCGAAGAAGATGGTGCTACGCAATGGCGTGGCTTCACCAAACCTTACCACTACATGGTGCTATTTGCGACACGAAGCCCATGAAGACGAGGCATGATGGCGAGGAGGCGACGTGACTTCACTAACGCTAACCCTCGATGGCCCCGTGAGGCGGTGTCCTTTTCTTGGAGGACCACCGTAAACACGGCGTCCAGCCGAGACGAGGCGCCAACCACACGGCATTGCCGGTACGAGCGAGCGTTGGTTTTACACCGGCGCTGGTCTCCACAAAAGAATACTCCTGTGAGGCAACCCCTTGCATATCCGATGAAGACGCTACATCATCAAGAAGTCCGAGCTGACCAGGACCCATGCAACTTCAACACCGACTACATCAACATTGTCAAGACCGACGAGGTGCAACGGCGAGGACGAACGTGGCCAGCACAAAGCCATGTTTTGAGCAAGGGTGGGCCCATGTTGGCCCAGCAGGTAGCACAGGACGCCGGGTAAGAAATCTCGTTACCTTATAAACATGGAGCCCAATAGAGAGGGACACCGGTAAAAAAAAGTGAGGGACACCGGTACTCCTCACGCGGCCCAGTAAGGAGAATAGCTGCTAGGGCGGCCCACTTTAAGGATGCGTCTTGCCACCGCCGTGAACGAGCAGTTCGCCGCCAGGTCCTCCACACCACATCGATCGATCTGATTCATACTTGCGCCTCTGCCTCTCGTCCGCTTCGTCAAACTCGCTGCAAGTCGTCAGTGACTCCAAATCTTGCCAAGTCGCTGGAAGCCAGATCATTGGGGAACTAAATTGGTATGTCTGCTGCTACACCAAAGCCGCAAATCCTCAATGCTATGTGCATCTATAACGTCCAGAATCCAATTCTTGATTGCTTTTCTACCCTAGAGCACTAGGGCTACTGGATAAGGCTAGAGAATTTAATTATATTTGGTATTATTGGATTATCTAGAATTATCATGCACTGAGTGGAGATTGGAGAAAGACTGCGATACTCTTGAGCACCTACCGGCTAGACGCACAAGCACAATGTCAAATAAGTCTAATTATATAGCTAGCAGTTCAAGTACAGTATTATGTTTTATAGTTCTTTTCCTCTTTGTGCAAATTTTAATTATCTTAATAGCGGTTGGGAAAAAAATCTTAAATTATAGTAGAAGCTCAGTTTGTGGACTAAAAAATGGAAAAATATGAGCCAGAAATTTTATGAACTGCTTATCTGCTAGGCCAGTTACAACATTTGATGAGTCTAGCTAGACATTATCCAAAAGATCTTGATGATGGAGAACTAAGGACCTTAGACATCACCTTCGTCTCTACATTGGCGATGATAACAAGTACTGGTCTTAACATATATATTTATTGGAGAATTATACTTAATATGTTAACAAGTGGTTTTGTTTATTTTGTTCTGTAGGAAGCTCTAATGTTGCATTTTGTCACCATCTTTCGCACTTATTTTTATAATTTGGACAATTTGATGCTCTGCTATTGCTCCATATTCTATGATAAACTAATATTTCGAGTGAACCTCTTATATTTGGATTTCTGGTAAGCATATTCACTCTTATATCATATCCTATATTGATTTTATTGTTATGTGTGTTACTATTATGTATATTACTACTCGATATCCACACATGTGATGGACATGAGACACCGGGTCATTTTTGTCCTGGGTCCACCCCTGGTTTTGAGCGGCACGTGTACCAACGAGGACACGGGCTTTGCCGTCGACCACATCACACACACCATCATCATCATGCATGGAGAACGCGAAGCGAAGACGACAAAGACGACCACACGGCTTAATCGGAGGTATCTCGTGGAGCAACCCGCGGGAGTAATTAACCGGGAGCTTTTCGAGGCCCCAGGAACCAGGAGACTGCACATCACCATAGTCAAGCAGGCCGCGCTAGTAGGCCACGAAGCGCAACCATTTTTATGGGATCTTGTAATTTTGTTCATCCAAAGAGATAAATGAAATACTTGTTTCCCGTATCACTTTTCTTTGTGTACTACGGTACACTAGTACGCTCGCATTTTTCTTTTTCCCCAGCGCATGAGAGAAATCCATACTCCTTCTCTTCCCTTCTGCTGGAGCTCATATAAGATTTTTCTCGTGTCAAACAAATTGGCACGCCTGTTTGGACCTGATTCTCCTCACATCTCTGCTTCATTTTGGTCGTCGGAATTGTCTTCACCCATCTCCCAATATGCAAATCATGATGGACTCTCACATGGTCTTCGAGCTTGGTGCCAAGGGCTACATGGTTTTAAACTATGATGTCCAAGAAGGTGCAAAGGCGGGGGCCCCATGGCGAAGAAGGAGTGTTGTGAGTTAATATTCGAGTGTCGCCCTATTGAAGGGGGCAACATGAGTGGACATCCATGGAGTAGTGGAGGCAGCTCAACGCCTCCGTGCAAGGCGGCGGAAACATAGGCCAAGAGGTGAGGTTGTGGACAAACATGTCTGTGGCATCACGGCGCCGACGCCCTCGAACGTGTTGTCAAGCTCCATGGGCGTGCCGATGGCAAGAAAGTGTGAGCCGGCTTGCAGATGGCCAATGGATGATGATAGGTGCAGCATGTATCACTACAAAAAAATACACTTCCGTGATGATACGTGTTTGTCACAGTAGGTCACGTTTTCTGTCATGCATGTACATCCATGACAAATTTATGACAGAATCAAGATAGTCATACATGTGCTGTCATAGAAGTGTTCCATGAAATTACCAAAATTATCATCACGGAAGTGTCCACTTCCATGACGATAAATCGCGCGTCACAGAAGTGCTTTCGTCAAGGGTGACCGACACGTGGCATCCACCGTAACGGAACGCCGTTAAGCTATCGGGTCCGGTTTTGGATCCGATAACCCGTTAACAGCCCCGACCAATGGGGATTTTCCACGTGTAAAATCATCATTGGCTGGAGGAAACACGTGTCGGCTCACCGTTGGGACAGATGTCATCCACTCATTGGACACAAAGCGCCTATGATACGTCGACACGTGGCACGGCCCAACAGAGGCCCATTCCTGTGAAAAGGCCGGCCCGTTTGACTTGGTCAAAAGGTGGCGGGCCGGCCCACGGCAAGCCTGTTAACGGCATGTTCGCATATAGCCCATTTACAGCCCGCTAACCCAGGGCCCGTTTACGGCCTAACCGAATTAGGCCCAGTAGCGTCATCTGGGCCGTCCAATATAATTCCAGCCCGTTTTAACTTCCGGCCCATGTATGGCCCATGACGTCTTTCGGCCCATATGAGGCCCTTATTACTCTCGGCCCATTAACGGCCCGTGGTAAAACTGGCCCGTAATGAACAGTGTATCACTTTATACCCATTAACGGCCCGTGGTGAAACTGGCCCGTAATGAACAGTGTATCACTTTATACCCATTAACGGCCCATTATTCCGTTGGGCCGTTTCCAGCCCATGTTATCTTTCGGCCTTCTCGGGGCCCATTTATTCTTGGGCTCATTTCCACATTCGTTTACTTACGGCCCGTTACTGTCATTTTCTGCTTGTGGGCCAAATTCAGCCCGTGGTTACAGTCGGCCCGTTTGTGGCCCGTTAATACGTTGGGCCGTTTTCATAGCGTCATCAAAATACGGCCGATTAACGACGGCCCGTTATGGTCGGCCCATGAACGGACGATTTCAACTCTAGCCCATTTACGGCCATAATGTGGTCTGTTATTGGCCCATGTTTGGCCAACCGATCATAAGCCCGTAGAAGGCCCATTGATGATACGGCCCATAGAAGGCCCATTGTGTCTACGGCCCGTATAAGGCCCATTGTTTCTACGCCACGTAGAAGGCCCATTGTTTCTACGGCCCTTAGAAGGCCCATTGTTTCTACGGCCCGTAGGAGGCCCATGTTAACTACAGCCGGTGGGCATCAAAGTTCGCCACCAGTGCAAATATAGGGAACACCCTACACTATACAAAAATGGCTTGCTGTTTTCTTCAGCCGGTGGCTGCACGTTAAGAACAAATTTTGTATCGCACCAAAACAAATTACAACTATAAAACAAAAGGAAGGTTGGCATAAAAGTTAACAGTCTAGCAGATAAATGCACCACCAGAAGTTCAGAAGCTCAGTTCATTTGACCTGACTGTTACGTTTTCATGTTGTATTGTCCGATGGAGCACCATAACCTTCGCCTTCAGTTCTCCTAGGCTCCTGAACAACATAGCAAATGTCTGATAGTCTGGTTTCAAAACCATGCATATCTTGACAACATCGAACAATGTCTCTCCTTGTTTCACAAAGGGTCTCTGTTAGGGAATGGACTTGTGTCTGGAGCGCAGATACAACATTGTTTTGAGCTTGCATATCTTGATCATGAGGCAGTTTGGACGAGATTGCCTTAACAACCAACCCAGTATTACGCAGGAACGTGCTTTTGGCACTGTTAGTGGACAGGTACTGACCCACTGCAGCAAGAGCTGACATTGCGGTTATAGTTGCCTCGCCACCTTCAGAAGGTGGCGGTTCCACCATTTTTTCCATAGCTCGCTGAAAAGTTGTGGTTTTACATTAGTAGTACCAGAACAGAAGATATTAAGGAGGCAGCAAAACCAAACAAAATAGCTTTGGTCTATATACAGAACTTATTCTGGTGAACCCATGTAAAATAATAGTTGTATTTTATTGCAAAGTACATAATAAAACCAGGTTCCAAACATATGACCATGTACCATCGCTAATGTATTGTCTATTTCTTCACATTGTATTGAGGGCTAAGGATAAAGAGACGAAGTTTATAATACGGTAAGCATAGTATGACATCATTCATATCACAAAACAACTGAGAACAGACAAACAGGCAATTGTAACGTTGTGTGGGCAAGTCCAGCACGGAACTAGATTACAGGTCAAGATCAAAGGAACATCACTCCTCTCTTTTAAACCTTGTAAGGTGCAATGATACGCTAAGACAATTGTGTATAAAATTGAAAAGAGTAATAGACATTGGCTGCAAACCATGCAGTTCAAGGCACAAGTCAGAGTAAGTAGTAGTTAAAAGGCATGAGGATTAAGGACTTACAACAGCGGCTTTGACTGGTGTAGTCATGCCCTTCTTCTTGCTGGTGTGACAGTCCTTGAAGATTTCCACAGCATTTGGTTCAGGTACTTTTTGGTCCTTGCGGGCTTTCCTCTGCATTTGGAACAAGTCAATATAGATCTGATAATATGGTACAGCGAAAAGAGTGAAACAACAGCTAATTACAAGAGCCTCGCAGTGTGCAATATAGCTACGAGATCCTGTCGTCTGTTGGAATTTCACTTTCGTACGGTTGGCCTTGTTCTTTGAACAGTTCACCTACAAGAAGATAGATTTGTGTGGCACATGCGTAAATAGGACTTCAACATGTGATCTGATCACATATATATAATGTACCTGATACTTCGGATCGGACCAGTGTTTAACGAGGCCTCTCCAGTCTTCATCAGATATATTTTCCACTGGAGATGTTTGGGCAAGTTCACTGTTAGCCTTGCCTTCAAAGTGAGTTTTCCTCAAGTTATACCGATACTGTCGCAGAGCAGACTTGAAAACATGGGTGCAAGCTTGTCTGGTTGCATCATCTTGGCTATCCAACTTGAACCTCATCTGTTGAAAATTATGGGAGTCTCATTATCAGCAACCTAGAAAGTATTGGACAGAGCAAGACGATATTACTAGTTTCCATACATAACCATACTTACAGATAAATGGTCGAGGAAGGTGTTGAACTGGGTTTCGTCTTTGTCATTCCTGTACTGAATCCATGTTGGGAGGATACGTACATGACACCTAACAGCAACCGCTGCCTCTGATACTAACTTGGCTGACTCTGTAGCATCACGTGGCCTTTTTAAACCTGCCTCAAAACGGATCTCCATTCTTCCTCCTCTAGATTTAGTTAACCTATCGAGCATTATCCCTGATGTTTGTTTCCTCTTGCGCCTAGGTGCTAGTCCAACAACAAACATAGGAAGTGTTAGTGTACATCAAACTGTGAGACTACATATAAAGAAGCATGCAACTGTAACTTGACTCCAGCAACTACCTTCTTGCTGTTGAAGCTCACAAAGTTCATCTGATCTTGCCAACTCATCTTGTGTCAAGAGTGCTTCGGAAGTAGTGTCAGGTGGCAAGGGAGCTTGGGAACGTGCTGCTAGCTGAGTTGACGAACGAGTAAATCGTGCAGCTGGTGGTACTGTGGAAGGTGTTGCAACAACTAGGGTTGTCTCTGCTTGTTTGGTGGCAGCTATTTGTTTCTGTTTGGCTTGTTCTGCAGCTCGTGTAGCATGGGATACCCTGTCGGTACAATTTTCCGCTGGACTTTGACCTTCTATTGCACCATCAGTACCAGCAGAATCTGCAGGATTGTTCCGCTTCCCTTTCCCTGTCGTTCTGTCTTGCTTCCTCTTTCTCTGTGCCATGTTAAGTCAAGCCGACAAGAAAAACGAATAACAATTTAGTTCTTCAGAACAAATGTACTTTGATGTAAGAACATGGTGTGATAGACAGATATTGTATGTTCTAGAAACAGGAACACGTGTCTTAGTCACAAGTATAATGTGTAAAGTAAGCAGATGCAATTCAACAAAATTAGAAGCAATACAAGCTAGACATCATACATAACATGCAACCACATATAACAGTGCCAAGTTAGAGGGAGCACCTGTGATGGTGCACTAGGGGAGACGTGCTCATCACCAACACAGCTACGTTGAGTGTCTATGCATGTGTTGTCTTGGAAATCATCTTGGGGGGATGGAGGAGTAGAATCTGTAGAGGCCCTCCATTTGGAAGGAGCACCTTCATCCGCTGCCTTGCTAACTTCCTTCCGCTTTATTGATTTTGAATTGTCAAGTAAAACCGACAAGAAAAAGCAATAAAATTCACTCTTCAGAACTCATTCGTGCATGATACTGACAATCACTACTTTGATGTAAGGCAAACACATGATTCCAGGATGGAATAATACGAAAAACAGGACGGCATGGCATATTCACAACTGTTTGTGTAAACTAAGCAGAAACCATTTCACCAAATAAGAAGCAATGCAAGCTAGACACCACGTGAAAGATGCAACCAATATGACTCTGCCAAGTTAAAAGTGTCCCATCATAAATGGCATTTCAACAAATTAGAAGCAGCGCATGCTATAAATCATATCAAAGATGCAACTAATATCACACTGCATATACTGAAGGTGTCTCGTCATATTGATTTATGCGGGATACAAAAAAACAATAGTTTTATGTGAGGACATGCTTAATAGACAGATGTACTATGTACTAAATACAGGAAGGCATGTCACATTAACAGGTATAATGTATAAGCTAAGCAGAATAGCACATGCAGTTTAACCAGATTGGAAGAATTACAATCTAGACACCATATGCAACATGCAACCACATATCACGCTGCCAAGTTAGAGCAAGCACCTGCGATGCTAGTGTAGGGGAAATGCGGTAATCAACTACAGAGCTACGTTCACTATCTTCATCTAGCCTTGCTGTTTCTTGAGAATCATGTCGGGAGGCTGACGCTGCATTCTTTAAATGAGGAGTAATTCCACTTGCCTGACTGCCTCATCATAAGTGATTGATGAGGGATACACAAGAACATTAGTTTGATGTAAGAACATGGTTAATACACAGATGTACTAGTATGTACCAAAAACAGAAAGGCATGTCATATTCAAAGGTATAATGTGTAAGCTAAGCAGATGCAATTTAACCAAATTGGAAGCAATACAAGCTAGACATCCGGCTGGAGTGGTGAGCATGATCATCTAGGACCTGAGAGCCTGGTGGGAGGCGGGCTGCTTCGCCACCATCGCGGCTTTTTAGTTGGCTTCCAGGTGATGCCTCTCTTTGCTGGGCTTGTCACTGGCTCGGCCAGTGCCCTGACTAGCTATTTGTCTTCTGGTGCTCACGGGATGGTGGTTCATGTAAAAAATATCTTTCCTTATCTTAATAAAGACCGACTTCGGCCTTTCGAATACAAGCTAGACACCATATGGAACATGCAACCACATATGACACCGCGAAGTTAAAGCAAGCACCTGGGATGGTGGTTCATTGCGAGCGAGGTCATCAACTCCAGAGCTACGTTTACCGTCTCCATCTGCTGACACTGCACCCTTTATAAGCTGAAACGTGTCTGGCTTACCGCGTACGACGCTGGAGCGACTTCTCTCTTTTCTTTTCTGCTTCTCTCAAGGCAGAGTCTGAAATAGCCTTGCATAAAAACACAATAGTGAGAGTATGGGTGAAGTGTCTGCAGAACTAGTGCACTATAAAAGTAGTAGATAGCAGGTGGCTGAAAAATAAATGACAGGAGACATATGATAGCTCTACAACATTGCATGGCAAACAAAATTAGATTCTACTCCGTATGATTTTGTAATATATGAGCACAGGAAATGCAGGTACTCCTCCAGCACACCACCACATGTGGTCATATCCAGATAACAGTCGACTGAAAATAAATAGGTCAGTCGATTTTTTTTATGAACTGTCTGATCTATAAGGAATGGGCAGATGGCCTTCGTCTACCTCCCGCCAGTCACTGTTGACGATCTTTCTCGAACCGCCAGCGACCACCGGCCCAGACCCCTGCCTCCGCCGCCCCGCCCTCCCCTCGACCTCACACCACCGCCGTGCTTGGCAGCGCCCCCAGGCCATCCCTTTAATCCCGGCCGACCTCCAGATCGGGCGCCAGTAGCTCTAGGCCCCACACGCCCCTAAGATAAACACCGAGGCGCTGCTTCCCCGGCGTAATAGGCGGACTAGCGCCTGTTACGCCGGGGAATGCTTCCGTTAATTGGGAATCAACTGACCAGGAATTGAAATTCAGGGGGGCGACGGACCTCTAGCTAAGGTGAAATAGTATATGAGGAGAAACCTTGTGCATCGCGAGTTACTAGGAACATCTAGTATCAAGAAGAAGCGGTCAACTAGTGTCTTCTGTGGGATGAATACCATGCAAGCAGACACATAAGATATGCACGAATAAGGGAAGAGGAGTACCATTTTCGGTTGTCGGTGTGGTCGCCTCCACATGTCGCGCCGATCTTCTTCTTTTTGCCGGGGAAACCGATGTTCTGGAGGGTGCAGGCTTGGACGAACCCATGGCCAAATTGTTGACTGTGTTGCCGTGGCCGTATGTCGGCGGAGGGGAAGCAGATCCGAGGCAGCGAAGGACGGCGTAGCAGGAACAGCTCCGGTGCGGTGGAGGGTGGCGAAGTTGGAGCGGCAGCGGTGAGGCGCAGGACGGCGTGGTTGAACTGGCTCGGGTACGTACGGCTCGGCCTCGGCTTCAACTACTAGCCGTGGAGGGCGTTGCGGTTGAGGTTGCGGTGGACGACGACGTCGGGATATCGGCTCCGGCGTGATGGAGGAGGGCGGTGGTTGATGGGTGGAATGGGGTGGCGGACGGAGGACGTCGGGGTTTCGCGGCTGGTGGAGAGGTAGTTTTTGCGCCCACGGAGTACGAATGGGGAATCGGACGGGTGGGCGGGGGGGGGAGGGGGAGAACCATGTTTCGGTCTGGGACGCGCTTGTTTTTGGCTTTTTTGAACAGAAGATGGGACGCGCTTGTTTGAAATTTGGGGAAAGTACAAACTTTGCCCCCCTCTTAAATTTCGGACCTACTGCGGGTCGGGGGTAGGATGGTAATCCCAGGTGTCCCAAATAGTGGGCGGGAGCGATTTCGGCCGCGCGCATGTGTGCTTAGGCGGCCATTGTGTATGAATGTTTTTCGGAGGCGGTTGCGTGGCGTCTAGATGAAGCTACAAACCTACCCCGGTTTAGACCTTTGGACGTCGGGCCGGTAGGTTTCACGGGTCGGAGTTATTAGAAAAGTAATTTCCTTGTACTACCAAACATTGGTCTCACGCGGTTTCGGGCGAGTAGAGGCTCTTTTGGCGCTTCGTTCGAAATTTTGAAACACAAGCATTCACGTTTAGAGTACTCTTGAACTTTGAGGATTGACCTAAATAGACAACGTTAAATTTGACCTTGTATGTTTGAAAACCTCATTAAATTATCCGCTTCTTTTTGAAATTTTGACACTTGAAAATCCTATAACTACGATTATTTTGGAATGGAGGAGCTAAATTAGAATCTATTTTGTACACGACTACATATGCTATTATGTACAAAATCAGAGCAAAGATTGGTGCCCCCATAATTTAGGTATGATTTACAAATGCCATGATATCAAATTCAAATAATTGAATGGACTTCATGTTGAATTCGATTTTTTAAAACCACCTTAAGTTGAATTCAAATGTATGCTAGTTCATAGGTAGCTATTTATAATGTTCATTGTGTAACTTTCGTATGTATAATGTGCTTTACACACACAACATGAACTATACTCACGTTTATATTCGATTGCTAAAGCGATGCATTGTCTGGAGTTCAAAATACTAACTATGTGGATCAATTGTGTCGAATAATAACATAGACATGCTCAAATTCGATAGAATCTAGATGTCTGATGGATCAATGACCGTTCCTTACGCGAATTGCAAATATCATGATCCCATCCTAATATTTGGATACAATTTATATCTTTAATCAATGTGTACAACAGTCTTGTACGTGTAGTTTCACTCTCCATCGGTGGTCTCTCACACATGCTCACACACTCTCTCCCGAGGTGTCTTTCTCGCACACATGCTCTCGATATAACCCTCCCTCCCTCTCGTAACCATTTACGACTGTTTTCACTAACCTTTATCACAAGCACTCTTCCTCTCGCAAGCATACACACGCACAATCCCCATCGACCCTTTCTATATACATAGACCTGCCTACGTGTCTCCTGTACGCACATTATCTTTAGGCATGTCTCTCACGCATTGTCTCACACCTCTCTTCCTAATCGACGAGTATGATTCTAGCAGAGCATTCTGTAGGATGCCCCTTAAAGTTAGGTTGGATGAATAGTAATATCAGAGATAAAGGGGTTACCTTAGTCCGAGAACCTAGGGTTACAAATCCTAGCCGGCTTTGTCAGTGGACATAGAGTCCTTCACAATTATGCTATCTTTGTCTTGTACGACTAGTCATCCATGGGTCTCCCTAAATGCGTCACGGGCCGACCAATGTGGCGCAGGACGGAACCGAACGAAGGGCCTCACCTCGACCCACCGGACCTCACGCGGTGACACACCCTCTGCCCCCATGTCTCGTTATCTTCTCACACCCACACATACCAACACAGACACCACACACAAAAATATATTCTCCTGGTGCCTCTATCCACTCCCCCCTTGCATATACACACTCAAGGGAATCTCTCGCCGTGACGTCATATTCGTCTCTCTCTCTAGACCACTCTCATTTCTCGTGCTATCTCTCCCACGCCCCCCTGTCGGCCCCTCTATCCATGCCTCTCTCGAATACGTAATACACACACATACCTCTCTAGGCCCTGCCAAATGCATCAACTACACATTCACACATGTTACATCACGTACCCCATTGATCTAAAAAGCCCTCTCTTCACGTTTATTTCGCATACAACATTCCTTTTGAATAAAGTGTGGCCAAAAAAATATTTTAGAATTTCTACATATATACAACATTACAAAGTTATATGGAGGAGTATGAACGCTTGCATTGCATGGTGCCCACAATGATATTTATTCCGCACTGTGAATTTGTATATTTTTATACTATATATAAAGTTAGTCATAATAAAGAGAAACGAAGAGCATCTCTCTCTCCATCGCATACCCCCCTCTACGCCCCTTTCACGTACGCACACAAACTATCTCCAGGTCCTCTAAAAGTAAGCCCCCAGCACATTCACGCATGTTTCATCTTTCTCTCGCGATATATACAGTGACGATCATTGTATTTGAAGCGAAAGCACGATACGTACATTGGACTTCAGAATCCACTCATTACGGTCACCATTTACGTTTTGTGGTTATTATACAGTCACGGGCTCACCGTACAACTCTGTATTTGCTCAAGACACGACTAGTTGACCAGTTAAACGCTCCACGTGGCACCTCTAGTGTTGCATCACATTATCTCACTACCATCGGGCCCACCTGTCGGCTTGTATCTACTCTACATCTACACTCTTATAAAATACTAGCAAGATGCCCATGCGTTGCACGGAACATCAAGATGCATTTGTATGAGTAGTTTATCTTGTGGGAGAAAAGGATGAACAAGGGAAGGCCTTATTTGCAAGTGTGGAGAGGGGTGTGGGTATCTTTTTGCAAAATTGCCATAGTTTCCTTCCTATCCGTCAGATATAGATCGGACGGCCTATATTGCAGGATGGCAGGCACACGATCATCACCGACTATGCTTTTTATAAGAGTAGGGATAAAATACACTCTTATAAAAAACAGAGTTGGTGATGATGGTGTGCCTGCCATCCTGCAATATAGGCCGTCCGATTTATATCTGACGGATAGGAAAGAAACTATGACAATTTTGCCTAAGATGTACCCACACACCTCTCCACATTTGCAAATAAGGCCTTCCCTCGTTCATCCTTTTCTCTCACAAGATAAACTAGTCATACAAATGCATCTTGATGTTACGTGCAACGCACGGGCATCTTGCTAGTAAGAATGAAAACAAACGACAAAAAAATATTGGACGGTGGTTCGAAGTCATGACCGCGGGCACAGCGGACAAGGTGGCCTTGTATTGGTATGCTGAGCCGTCTGTTTTAACACACAGGAGCTGGTGTGGTGATTATACACACACGCACGCATGCACACGAACTGCATGCACGCAACACTCACACGAACACATGCACCCACGCACGCACGCAACACTCACACGTACACACGCAGCCACGCACGCACGCAACACTCACACGCACACACGCACGCATGCATGCACACACCAGTACACCACACGACCAACACACACTCTCACGCTCAAGTGCTCAACCTACACGTGCATGCGCACACATCAGGCCCTGACAGACACATACACAACCAGGTGATTCCCGCGCACGGGGTGGAGTCTTGTCGCGCCTGCGTAAATTTGTGTTTATCTGACCTTTTCCCTATGCGAACTGACAGGTGGGACCCACAAGGAACGTGGTCAATTTAACTAGTCAACATGGTGCCACGCAGACTATTTGGCCGGTCAACAGAGTGCAATCCGATGCTGAACCGTGAGCAAGTGACCGTATAATCACCGCAAAACGTATATAGTGACCGTAATCAGCTTATTCTGAAGTTCGGTGAACGTATTACGCTTTTCTCTCTGTAGGCCCTCCAAAACTACATCTCTACACGTTCTCGCATGTTACATCTAACAACTATGCAATACAGCACTACTACTACACTCTAACACAATAAATCATATGTGTTTTTAGTTTTACTAGATATCATATTGTTACTTAATTATTCAGTTTGCATACATTAAAATTGCCTTTGAAATGTATGGCCAGTATCATATACCGCGCGGGAAAAATCCCGCCCTTTCCTGTTTAATCGGGTTTGTATCGATGGATCGTGCGAAACAGCAAAACTATAGTACTATATACAGTACAAGTGACAGTTCACTGGGCCGTCGTGTCGTGTACTCCTCCGTCGTAAGAGTGGAGCGCTCGCTTTCATAAATCTTCTAGTCCCTTTCGCCGACATGTGGGGCATCAAGCTACCGGGTCCACGTGCCATACCGGAATACAGTGCAGAGCAGCCGGGGTGAAGCACCCAGTCATGGCGCCGGCGTAGTAATGAGCAATGAGGCGTCAAATCACAAAGCTGCACCTTTCCCGCAGTTAAGTTGGAGGGACGAAGTAATAATGCTAAAAAAAGAAGTTGGAGGGACGAAGCAACCATCATTTCACTCGTTGCTGAATCCGCTTCTCCCTCATCTTCTTCAAGTTAACCACGTGTTGCTTCTGCCGTTGTTCTGCCTCATGTGGGAAGCGGATCGGCTTGGTAAAGCACTGACACGTGGGACCGCATGTTAGCAAACCGCCAGGACAACGTCCTCTAAAAATAAGAAACCTCCCCCGCC
This sequence comes from Triticum aestivum, assembly GCF_018294505.1. Taxonomy (NCBI): domain Eukaryota; kingdom Viridiplantae; phylum Streptophyta; class Magnoliopsida; order Poales; family Poaceae; genus Triticum; species Triticum aestivum. The sequence goes on along the minus strand of NC_057803.1, from coordinate 293,685,873 downwards.
ATCCGCGCGGCAAAATCACCTCCTTTTTACTAATCTTGATTCTATAATTTTTTAGATCAATATAATTGAGATTTGTATAGATAGCACACAGGAGCAAAACCAAGTGGTACGGTTAAGGGCATCCACAATGTGTAGCCAAATGTGAAAATAGCTTTTGGCATCGTGGGAACCATTGTGGACGGTGTTGCCAAAGCCAAAAGGATGGAACCGAAGCTCCCTGATTGATTGATTGATGAAGGAATAGAAAAATGCAACGTCTCTCCTCTTTCTCCCGTGCTTGGACGCATGTACAGTATAGAGGACAGAGTCTACTCCCCTGTCCCTTCTATCACAAATCACAAAGCAGTGAGGCGTCAAATCACAAAGCACGGACGAAGCAACCATCATTTCACTCTTCGCTGACTCCGCTTCTCCATCGTCTTCTTCGAGAAACCATCTCACCGCACTAAGCTGGACGGACGACGCTATTGTGTACGAGTAGTACTAGTACATTTACGCGTCCTTTGGTTCAACGGACTTCCTGGATGCAAATAAGGCGGTTGTCTCGGCTTGCAGGCGGCACTTGCGAACGACTTACCGTGGTCTCCCTCAATGGTGTTCTCCGTCGAACGCACTTCGCCAAACCACAACGTTCGAGATATCGTCGACGTCACCGCAATGGGGAAGGAAGTCAAATATAGTTACTACCTCCATTTTTTTGTACACAAGGCCAGTATATCAAAATTACAATTTGCAAAAGGCCACTAACACTAATCGAGGCAAAATTGATGGGGTTTGCCTCGTACTAGCAACCAAGGACATTAATATCCCCTGCATGCATGCGGAAGTGAGAAGGTTGGTTTGCATGGCGCTGCATTAATCAAGCGATGAGGAGTGAGATGGTTAGCTCTTTGGGCTTTGGAGAAAAAATACGCATTAATTGACACGTGAAACGAGGATTTGTATCGATTAATCCCGCGAAGGAAAACCCCGCCTTTCTTTTTTAACACTAGTACTCCTAGTACGTAGTACTACGTACTTATCCTGTTTGGGTCTAGGCCTTGCATTGCCATACTTCGCCACACATTTTTGCCAAGCTTGCCTAAAGTTTTCAAAATGAAAAGGAGGTACACTTGCGCACGGCTGTCGCGGTCGCACCGCACCCTCACACGGTCAATCCTGCATGCCGCGGTCGCACCGCACCCTCACATGCACAGTCGCTCCTGCACACCGCAAACCCAACCAAGGGAACGCACCCTCACTAACACGTGCTATCGTGTGTGAACAAACCAAACTCAGCCATCCTACCGCTGACACATAATTTTCGTTCATAGAGTATGTTTATCCAACCGCATGTTGGGGAGTATCCGTACGGCCCGTGCTGTGGTCTGTTGGGGAAGAAGAAGAGGTGAGGAAGAAGGGTTAGTAGACGTAGGATATTCATCCAACTGCCTAAAATGGTAGACTGAGCCAAGTCAGGCGACTTGCATAACAATATATGTTTTTACTACACAGCAAAAGATCCATAAAAACAACAACATAAAGAAAAACTATCACTGCTCACGGAACGAGACAGCCTCGTCGTCTTTGGCTGCCGGCGCGAACCAGCCGTAGCTGCCGACGTGTGTCTCCTCACCGTGGTTGTCCTCGGCCTCTAGCTACTCATTCACGCGGAGCGTGCGAGCGCTCTGCACGGACGAGAGCACCGCTGGGTTCAAGTCGAGGAAGTCGATTCCGCTTGCAGGAGGGCCTCGATGGCAGTGGCATTCGCGCGCTCCGCGTCGAGTCGAGCCTCCGCCGCTCGGTTCAAGTCCAGGACGTACAGTTCCGCCTGTAGGAGGGCCTCGATGAGAGCGGCATCCATGCGCTCCACGTCGAGTTGAGCCTCTGCCGCCCAGTTCAAGTCCAGGACATCCGGTTCCGCCTGCATGAGGGCCTCGATGGTAGCGGCATCCGCGCGCTCCACCTCATGTTCAGCCTCCGCCGCCCGGTTCACATCCACGACATCCGGTTCCGCCTGTAGGAGAGCCTCGATGGCAGCGGCATGCGCGCGCTCCATGTCGAGTTGAGCCTCTGCCTCCCGGTCCCCCTTTAGTATCGCCAGGTTGAACCGCTGGTCCGCCTGCACCATGGGGGACTCGGACACCAGCACGAAGTCGACGTCCATCGTCTCATACCCATCGGGGGCCTTCTGCGCCTCGACCTCCGCCATGAACATTGGATCGGCTTCCTCCTCCTTGTAGCTTGGCTCCAGAGAACTTGGGGATTGGCCCGCCGCAAAGCGAGCTTGGGAATGGAGGTCTCTGGCACCAACCGCCGCCGCGATTTCTGCGCGGTGCTCTGGCGTCAGCATCTTGTAGTACGTGATCTTGCGGCGCGCCATGGCTTTCCGGTGAACTAGGGGACGCTTGATGCGGGCTAGGGGATCGAAGGGTGGGGGAAGGGGCTGGAGATTAGGTGTGGTTTTAGGGCAGTGGCTGGCGTAGGCCGAGTAGCGAATGTTCTGGTGTGAATAGTGGTTCCGGTGACGGCCGGTCAATCGGTTTTGACTGTACATCGCTCTTTTCACATTCGCGTTATTGCCCGGCACGCTTGACCCTCCACGTCGCTCACTGAATGGAACATGCTTCGTCTTGCGTTTTCGCTCGCTTGTGGGACCACAGTTGAGAGCAAACCAACGTCCCCCCTCCCCCGCCCGCGTCATTTTATGCGGAGTAAATAAAAACAGAGGGAGTATACTACGGATGAGGAACCTGTTGAGTAACTGACATGCGGGGCCTAGCAAGCATGGGGTCCGCCAGTAAGTGACCGAAAGGGAGGGTAAGGCAGGGATACATATGTGAAAGGAGCTTCCAATGATATAAATTTCACATTATACATCTCATGTACTATTAATCTTGTCAATAGTCAAATGCGGTTTTGAAAAACACATTAGAGCATGGTTAATAATATAGCCAGTCGATGGCTATAAGGAACTGCCATGTCATCTATAGCCATCATCTATTATATGCACTCATACAGTAGTGTGGGCTATAAGGTTGGCTATTTCCCGCAAAAAATTATAAGGTTGGCTATTGTATTAGTACTTTTTTCCATCTCCTCTCCATCTCTTTCTTCATATTTATTGTACGTATTTAACTAGGAATGCGTATATAGCTAGGCTCTTGCATGAGAGCTCACTCCCCTTACTTTTTCACATCTCTCTCCTCCACATAGGCCCTATATAAATGGAAGGAGGGAGTACAACTATGAGCACTGCATACTCTAGTACAGATGTTGTCAGTACTCCAGTAGTACTATTTGGACAGGGAGCTTAAAAAAGTTACTATTGGACTGGCTATACGTGGCGAAATCCTAGTAGGAAGAGCATGCGCGAGAACAAGCACATTCACGTGGTTGAAAACAAATTGGAAACCATCTCGAGTACAAATCTAGGAGTACGTACGAATCTAACAATATTGATTGGGCGTTGTTGAATGTTGATACTTTTTTTATCAAAGTAGAGATACTTTGACTACACATAAAACTTATATGTAAACTAGAAAGGATAGGAGGGAGTATATTGTACGTTCAAAAACGAAACGAACATTGAATACCCTTTATATATGATTTGCGGATGCTATGATCACCGGTTCAAAATTTTGAATCCGCCTTAGGTATCACACATGCCCCCACTCGTTCTCTCTCGATTTCATCTCGGGGTCCGAAGATCGATTGAAAGAGGACTAGGGTGGGTACAATACGTTCGTTTCGCTTATGAACGTACAATATACTCCCTCTGGTCCCCACAGACCCCCCTCCCCACACGGGTCATTTCTATCATAGAAACAGACCAAACCTTTATCTCCTTGCACGACACGCAATTGATCTCTGAACATCAATCGATCTCGTCAACATGTGTCGGGGCATGAACCGAATGGGATGTCAAAACTAAGACGCGAAGCGACACGTAGTGGAGGCAAAGTGAAACTTCAAACGAACCGTTTGTTTGTATGCATGTCGGACAAATTACAAATAAACATTGGAAATACAAGCATGGTCTAGGCCCACATGCGAATGATACTCGGCGGAATGTTCAAATGAGGCATGCGGGAGGATGGACTCGACCGGAGCATGACATGATCGATGGAGAAGAGGGTTGGAGAGGAATGAGAAATAAGCAAATGCCACATGATTATACTTGAACGGCTCAAATAAAGAATAAGTTGTCTCGCTTGGCCTACATAGTGAAAGGCCTAATGCGCAACACGGAGCACTGACGCTCGAATATGGCCGGGAAAACAGAGAAACCGACATGTGGGGCACACCTGTCGGGACGATGTAGCGCAAACTAGTCCAATGGAGGAGCTGGCCCACGACCTCCTTGCCACCGGGAACCGTTCATGTGGGTCGTGGGGGCCAACAACGTGGCGCAGCTCCAGCACCGCCTCTGGACATGGAGACCGCGGTGAGCGACACTCTCATCGTCGCTAGACACGGTCGGTTTTAGTGTGCCGAGGGTGGCGTTAGTGCCGTGGCACGACCAACAGTATGTTTGGTTTGTGCCCAAGGTTGCCCCATCAAATCATTGGGTAGCCAAAATTTTGGTTGAGGTTTTGGTTGCCCATGATTTGGCCGGCATCGGCAAGAAAAATGAACTAGAGTTGGCTAGAGTTCATTGGCATGCCAAAAAATGGCAACCATCCATTTTTGGGTCATGACCAAAACCTCAAAAAAAATGGCAACCATCCAAACAAGGACCAATCTTTGGGTCATGACCAAAATTTTGGTAAGGTGCACTTTGGCCACAATCCAAACACACCCCAACACCCGGCTCGTTGAGATGCACGGGGCACCAGGACGCATCCGCGGAGTGGTGTAGCGCGGCCAACTGCATCCTCAGGACCTGAGGCCATGCCGGGTCATCTTGATTTTTCAATGACATGCGTCGATCGCATGTGAGCAAAGGGCATCTCCAACATTGCCACGCCCGCAGCTGACTACCATGGCACACCAAAAACCCTGTCCCTCGCGCCATCGTGCGGTGCGTTCCCAGCCGGCGCCAGCTGCCCGCATTCATGTCGTCCGTCCGTATGCCGTCGTTAAGAGGCTTGGTGCCTGAGGAACCAACTCTGGCGACTTAAGGACGCACCAAGACGCTTGGCCTCACCGAAATGCGCTACTTAAAGCGGCAACGCCCAGCTAACCTCCACACCATAGCGCATCGTCCTCCTACCTGGCACCACATCTGCCATGACCACAAGCGCGAACGCTCTGCGGGAGAGCTTGTCTTCGAGGATGGAGCTCGAGGTCGCCGCCCTCGCTCAAGTCGCCGCACAAGCGGTGGCCACGCTGGTGACCGACGACAGGAGCACCGTCAGCCACGCGTCCTACTTGCCACCGTCCAACGTCCGACACCGCCGAGGTCGGGGACTCCTCCAAGGATGAGTAGGGCATGGGAGGCGGCAGGGCATGGTGTGCCAACTGGCCGGTCCGTCTCCCGTGTTCTAATTTTCCTCGCCGGAGACCGCACCTTCACTTCACGAGTCTTGAACCCCGCCCCCGTACATGGAGATCGCAGATGGAGGACGTCGGTTGCCGTCGTAGAATAGGTTTAGGGTCGGGTTTATTTTATTTTTCTGTCCTATAAAAGTTCGAAATGTAATGAAAATCTGCCGTGTTTGCATTAATCTCGGCCGGTGTATATGAACTTTCACAATAATATAGTATATTGTAGGAGTACTAGCAAGATGCCCGTGCGTTGCATGGAAGATCAAGATCTTGTCGGAGAAAAGGATGAACGAGGGAAGGCCTTATCTGCAAATGCACATTCACGCATTTCACATTTTTCTACATCTACAGGAACCTACGAAAGGGTTAACGTAAATTGCCTCTTTCTCTCCTCCCCTGATTTTCATGGTGGTGGGCCCCTTCCTGCCCCAATCTACAATCAACAGCTCACACTTTTGACATTATGTTAATTACGTAACTGGGACTACGTAGGTGTAGCATTACTCATCCTAAAAAACCCAACTAAGCTAACCTCCCAGCATATCGCGCGGGAAAAGACCCGGCCGCGCCGTTTTAGTCGGGATTGCCGGATTACTAGTAGTAGTACCGATGGATCGCACGAAGCAACAAGTTTTTTCGAGGGGGCGAAGCACCTAGTTTAAAAGGAAAAAAAGGCGGTACACTCACAACACCCCTGTCGCGGTCGCATTGCACCCCACACACGTTCGGTCCTGCACACAGCTCACGCAAACGGAACGCCCTTCGGCTTTCCTCTTCACTGACACGTGGGACTGCACTTGGAGAAACCGACCATGCGCCAAACTCCCCCGCCCACCGCGCGAAAATCCTCCCCTCCACCCAAAAATTCTCCCCAAATCCTAGATTCAACCGCCCTTCGGCCAGCTAGCCAATAATATTCCCCAAACCTTCCTCCTCCCGTCCCCCTTCACTCCATTCGCTCTGCCAAAGCCGCCCTCCCCGCCACGTCGATACGTCGGCGCCGCGGTTCGTCGAGGGGACGCACGGCGATCCTCTCGCTCCCACAGTACTCTCTCGTAGACGTCCTCTAGCCACGCCGGCACCGCTGGCGACATTCTTGTGGAGGCGCACGACGGTCAGCGCCGCCACCGCTGGCGACGTTCGTGTGGAGACGCACGACGGTCAGCTTCTCCCACGGTACACGCATTCTAGACTGAGGCCCCGTGCATGTCGGTGTAGCGCTGAATGTTAGCTGATAGACGCTGTTAATCTCACTGTTTGCCGAAGTAGTTTACAGTCAATATGCTCTACTTAAGAATCTTCCTTGCCCTGTCCTGCACTCAATCTTCTTAGCTGAGATGGCATGCCAAGGCCGATTAGTTGCTAAAATATCCTGCCATATATTTATTGTGACGTAGATTGCCATGGTCTAGTAGCCAATCTGTTAGGTGAAATAGCTCTACACCATTTTATACTCGATCTTTGTTGCTGCGATAGCCTTCGATAGTTCGATGGTTGTGTGCTCGGCCTCATTGACTGCTGAAACAGCCTGCCATAATTTAGCACTCAAATCTGTTTGCTGAATTGGCTTTACATATATTTCATTACTTAGATCTGCTCGTCCAAATATCTTGCCATAGCTTTAGACATCGACCTAGGTATTTTCTTCTGGACTTCATAAAAAAGCATATATGTTTTTCCTGTAATATCTAGTAGAAGAACTAATTTGTATGTCTAATAGATGGACAGGACTTGGATAACTTCTGCTCGAAGATTCTCCGCTGCATATGTCGAGGGGGTTGAAAACTTCATGAACTTTATCAGAGCTGAGTACGGTGGTCCGAAATCAGATGTGCTCTGCCTGTGTGGCAGTTGTATGAATTCAGTTATAGGACCCCAGTCAACTGTGCAAAATCATCTACACTTGTATGGGATGTCGGTCACATATACTAGGTGGGTTCATCATGGTGAAGTAGTGAACGTCAATGTTATTGACTACATGGAAGCAGCAGATCACCATCTTGATCTGCCTGATGCTCAGGTGGAAGAGGAGGAGGTGGTGGTGGCGGAGCCAGTGAATTTGACCAACATTGAAACAATGCTACAAAATGCTCGTGCATTCCGTGAACTTTCACCTGCAGAAGAAAAATGGTGGGCCCGCATGTTGGAACAATGCAACGTGGTTGTCACCCCGGGAAATAAGCTGTTAGTATTCTCAGCTATGGTCACCTTTCTTCAGGTGAAGACATCTGAGCGGATGACCAAGAAATAATTCGATGCGATGTTGGCTGCTTTCCGCAAAGCTTTCCCAGATGCGTCTGATCTGCCACACACCTATAGTAAAAATGAAGAATTTCCTTCGTGCAGTTGGAATTGGACATGATATGATCCATGTTTGTAAGAATAATTGTGTTCTGTTCCGGAAGGATTATGCCAACTTAAGTGAATGCCCGAAATGCAAATCATCAAGATGGGAAGATGGTGATGCTGTGAAGAGGATTCCTCATAATGTTCTGAGACACTTTCCAATTACACCAAGATTGCAGAGGTTGTTTCATGATGCTGAAACAAGAGAGGATGTACTGTGGCATTCTAGGAACAAGGAGTACATAGATCAGAATGTAATGAGCCTTCCATCACATGGTAGTGAGTGGAAAAGCTTCAATCAGAAGCACGAAAAGTTTGCTGCTGACCCGAGAAACATTAGACTTGGCTTAGCTTCAGATGGATTTAACCCATTTGGCCACCAGAGCGCCACATATAGCATGTGGCCAGTGCTTGTTATCCCTTACAACATGCCTCCAAATGTCTGCACCAAAGAATCAAACTACATGATGGCCTTGCTCATCCCAGGTCCAAAAAGTCCTGGAAAGGATTTTGATTTGTTCATGGAGCCTCTTGTGGAGGAACTTCAACAGCTATGGAGGGGTGTTCTCACTCGAGACCTATATAGCAGCCCACCAGCTGATTTCTTTCTGCGTGCTGTTATAATTTGGTGCATCCATGATTATCCGGCTTTGGGCACTATGTCAGGGCGAATGACACATGGTTATAATGCATGTGTTCACTGTGACAGGAATCCGCTGTCATACGCAATACTTAGCAAGATCTGTTACATTGGACACCGCCGTTTCCTTGCCAAGGACAAGCCGCATCCTAGAAAATACTGAAGACATGTGTTCAATGCAAAGCATGAAAACCGTGATGCGCCAAAGAGGCTCACCGCTGATGAGTTGCAAGTGGAATTAGAGAAGGTCAGGCATATTACACCAGGAAACCATCCTGATAATGGTAGCGGGAAAAGGAAGCGTGGCAGGGCAGAAGAGAGATTATTGTTTACCCGCAGGTCCACTTTGTGGGACTTGGGGTATTGGAAAGATTTGGATCTGCGGCATAATCTTGATGTGATGCACATCGAGAAAAATATATATGACAACATCATCGGCACACTTCTTAATATTGAAGGCAAGACGAAATATACCTTAAAATCTAGGATTGATTTGACACACCTGGGTATCAGACAGGATTTGCAGGTGCAAGATGAAGGTAAACCATGGGATATGGCACCAGCTGTGTACGTCTTGGACATGGTAAAAAGAAAAGAATTCTGCAAGGTCCTATCACGTGTGAGATTCACACATGGATTTGCTTTCAACCCTGAAAGGAGAGTCAGTGCAGATGGAGACAAGGTATAAGGGTTGAAAACTCGTGACTGCCACGTCCTACTTCAAAGGGTTTTACCTGTTATCCTTAGAGGATTGGGCCGCCCTGACTTATACAGAGCAGTTGCAGAGTTGGGACAATTCTTCAAGGAACTCTGAAGTAGAAATATCAGGATAGATGCTTTGGAGCGTCTTAGAGACAAGAATACCAACTATCCTATGCGACCTTGAGAAGATATATCCTCCAGCCTTCTTTGATGTGATGGTGCATTTGGTTGTTCATCTACCTGATGAGGCACTACTTAGAGGTCCAGTATAGTATGGCTGGATGTACCCTATTGAAAGGCGGCTAGGCACTTTCAAGGGCTACGTTAGGAATAGAGCTAGACCCGAGGGTTCCATTGCAGAGGCCTACATTGCTACAGAAGCGTTGACATTCTGCTCAAAATACATTGAAACAGCTGATCAGCTTAGCAAAGACATGGATGAAGACAATCCTGGGCTCAATGTTTTCGTTTATTCTGTTCGAGTTACAGGGAAGAGTCGACAAGAGGACAAACCTAAAGATTTGGACAAAATGGTTTGGTATGTGTTGAATAACTGTCCTGAGATACTACCTTATATCAAGTAAGTGCTAAGTACTGTAGCTTATACATCGTAATCTACTAAACTTGCAGCACATTCTTATATATTTAGATGTTTGACATGATCACTATGTTGTGCAGCATCTACAAAAAGGAGTTACTGCCGCAAAATCCAAGAAACATTGACAAACTGGTTATGGCAGGATTTGCGAAATGGTTCAAGAGCCATGCAAGCTTTTGAATTGCACTATTAGTTTTTTTAATATATTGAGTACATAAGATGATCAGCTTGTCTATTTTCTAACCATAGGTTAAGAAGATGCGGGAGGATGGGCAGGCAGTTGATGATGCCCTTTACTCACTAGCAATGGGTCCTGATACTCGGGTAAGACATTATGAATCTTGCGTTGTTGGAGATGTGCGCTACAACACCCTTGCACGAGACGAAGGCAGGAAGACACAAAACAGTGCCATCATGAGCATGGATACGTATGACAAAGATTTAACACCCTCGATGCGTCTATAGCTCCCACGTGTCGAGGCACGACTTAGAGACATAATCGCATTGAAGGCATATGTCGCAAGTGAGGTAATCTTCACACAACCCATATAATACATAAGGGAAAGAGATACATAGTTGGCTTACAATCGCCACTTCACACAATTACATGAATAAATCATTACATCAACCAAATACAATCAAGGCCCGACTACGGAGCCAAAATAAAAGAAGAACCCCAAATGCGACAAAGGTCCCCGATCGACCCCAATTGGGCTCCACTACTGACCAACTAGAACGGGACAACACAAAGGACAAGATCTTCGTCGAGCTCCTCCTGAGCTTGGTTGCGTCATCTGCTCGGACTCATCGGCACCTGCAAGCTGGTTTTGGAAGTATCTGTGAGCCACGTGGACTCAGCAATCTTGCACCCTCGCGATCAAGACTATTTAAGCTTATGGGTAAGATAAAAGGTATGAGGTGGAGCTGCAGCAAGCGACTAACATATATGGTGGCTAACATACGCAAAAGAGAGCGAGAAGAGAAGGCAAAGCACGGTCGATAGGAGTATGATCAAGAAGTGATCCTATAACAACCTACGTCAAGCATAACTCCAACAACCGTGTTCACTTCCCGGACTCCGCCGGAAAGAGACCATCACGGTTACACACGCTGTTGATTCATTTTAATTAAGGTCAAGTTCAGGTTTTCTACAACCGGACGTTAACAAATTCCCATCTGCCCATAACCGCGGGCACGGCTTTCAAAAGTTCAAAACCCTGCAGGGGTGTCCCAACTTAGCCCATGACAAGCTCTCACGGTCAACGAAGGAATAGACCTCCACCCGAGACGTTCCGATCAGACTCGGTATCCCGGTACAACAAGACATTTCGACAGGGTGAAACTAAACCAACAACACCGCCTGAATGTGCCGACAAATCCCGATAGGAGCTGCACATATCTCTTTCTCGGGGCACACCAGATGAGCAAGACGTCGGGTAAGCCAGCCCAGAGTTGCCCCTGGTAGCCTCGGACATCGCTCAGTTGGACCAACACTTAGACAAGCACTGGCCCGGGGGGTTAAAAATAAGATGACCCTCAGGATGCACGACTCCCAAGGGAAAAAGGCTAGGTGGCAAATGGTAAAACCAATGTTGGGCATTGCTGGAAGAGCTTTACTTAAGGCGAACTATCAAGGGGTTCCCATTATAGCCCAACCGCGTAAGGGACGCAAAATCCGGGAACATAACACCGATATGACGGAAACTAGGGCGGCAAGAGTGGAACAAAACATCAGTCATAAGGCCGAGCCTTCCACCCTTTACCAAGTATATAGATGCATTAATTAAATAAGATATATAGTGATATCCCAACAAGTAAACATGTTCCAACAAGGAACATCAACTCCATGTTCCAACATGGATCAAACTTCAATCTTCACCTGCAACTAACAACGCTATAAGAGGGGCTGAGCAAAGCGGTAACATAGCCAAACAACGGTTTGCTAGGACAAGGTGGGTTAGAGGCTTGGTTCAACAAAGTAGGAGGCATGATAAGCAAGTGGTAGGTATCGCAGCATAGGCATAGCAAAAGGGCGAGCAACTAAGCAAGCAAAGATAGTAGTGATTTCGAGGGTATGATCATCTTGCCTGAAATCCCGCAAGGAAGAAGAACGAGTCCATGAAGAAGGTAAACGGACGTAGTCGAACGGATCCTCACAATGCAACATTACCGGAAACAACCCGAAGAAGCAACACCGGAAAGAAGCAAACAAACATGGTAAACAACCATCACATAATCATGGCATGATGCACAAACAAGTATGATGCATGTCCGGTTTAAGTATGCATGGCATGGCAAAGAGCACAAGCAAACCTACAACTTAAATGGAGCTCAATATGCATCGGGATGCATATTGACAAAACACCACATCAATTATTTAGTTCTCTCTCGTTTATGTACCCAACAATATTAAATGTTGTTAAACATGGCAAGAGAGTGAAGCAAAGTAAAACTACCTATCTAGTCATGGTTAAATGAGGCCGGAAGCAACGAACAACAATTCCGGAGACTCCTCATGAGCATATATTAGGTTAGGTCCTGTTCTGCCCTAAACATTATTTTAGAGTTGTTAAACATGCAAAGTAAGGCCGCCATGTTAAACTAGGCAAAATTCTACCCCATTTACATATAAAGTTTGTTAAAACGGAGCTACGGTTATTTAGTTATGAATTAAATCATTTTAACATGGCATAGGAGCAAATTAATGCAAACAACATTTTTAACATTTCAAACATAGATGAAAGTTGGATATTATTAATCTACACAAAATTCTGAGCAAGTTTCATATATAAAATATTTTAATCCGATGCACGGTTAGTGAGTTATTAAATGCATGAACTAGGGGGACTAATCTGCAAAACTGGCAATCTCTGGATAAATGGGAAAATCCCAGGCGCTGAAAAAAAAACACATGCGGGCCGAATCAGGAACTGGCCCAACAGTAGGAAGGAAAAAAATAGAGGCGCTCGGGAGGCCTCACCCAGTGGGCTTCGGCCCAGGTTGGAGGAGGAGGCAGGCCGAGGCGGGGGCGCTGGCTGGGCCTGACGCGACGCTGCGCTGGGCCGGGGAAGCTGGGCTGCGCAAACGAGGCAGCAGGCTCGGGCGGAGTCAACGGCGAAGCGGATCGGGGCTCTCCCGATCCCGTCCGGCGGCGGTGGCGTGAAGGAGCTCCGGCGAGGCAGTTGGAAGACCTCCGGCGAGGCAGGGAGGCAAAGGAGCACCGGATCCGGTGGGGCTCGGCTCCCCGGGTCCGGATCTGGCCATGACGAGACGACAACGCTAGGGATGCGGGATCCGGCGAGGAACGAGGTGGCGGCGGGGAACTCCGGCCTGGGGTCGAGGTGCTCGTCGGCGGCGAGGCTCCGGTGCGGCAGAAGCGAGGAGGCGGCAGCGGAGGAAGACTCGGGTGGCGGCGGTGCGGATCTGGCCCGGGGGCGGCTCGGGCGGGCCGGCCACAGGCTCCTCGGGCCCGGCCGCGCGGGAGGAGAGAGAGAGGGCGAGGTGGCGGCTCCGGATTGGATAGCGGCGGCGGCAGGGTGATGTGGCGAGCTCCGATTCGTCGGAGTGAGGCGGCGGCGGCGGTGGACATGTCCAGCGCAGGAAGAAACGTCCGGCGGCGCGGAGGGAGTTGGATCTAGGGTTTCATCCGCGAATTGATCCAAAATTTCGAGGAGGAGTGCTCTTTTATAGGTAGAGGGAGCTAGGAGAGTCCAAATGAGGTGCGATTTTCGGCCACGCGATCGTGATCGAACGCTCTAGATGATGGAGCAGAGTTAGGTGGGTTTTGGGCCAAAATGGAAGGGTGTTGGGCCGCAACACACATGAGGCCTTCTCGGTCCCTCGGTTAACCGTTGGAGTATCAAACGAAGTCCAAATGGTACGAAACTTGACATGCGATCTACCGGTAGTAACCCAAGGCCGCTTGGCAAGACTCGGTCCAGTCCGGAAATGTTTGATCCCCACACATGTAAGAAAGGTAGAAATGACCACCGGAGGAGAACGGAGCACCGGATTGCAAAACGGACAACGGGGAAAATGCTCGGATGCATGAGACGAACACGTATGCAAATGAAATGCGCATGATGACATGATATGCAATGCATGACACGCAAGCAATGACAAGGCAACAACAGCGAATAACTAAACGACACCTGGCACATCGGTCTCGGGGCGTTACAACACTCCACCACTACGAGAGGATCTCGTCCCGAGATCTAGAATGGCGCCGGAGGGAAAACGAAAGAGAAAGAGAAGAGATAAAACTAAGTTGCTTCTTTGACAAACGAGTGAGACCAAAGAACCTTGAGAGGTTGAACACATCCGAGAAAAGAAAACAACGAAGGTGAACAAGGTCGAAAACACTCCGTTAGAAAAGAGGGACAAAGAACATTGCTAAAAAAACCTTGAGGTTGAAAGGCAAGATATATATTGAAAACACGCCGGTTAAGGAAGGGGATCAAGAAAGACCAAATTCAGGCAGCACTCCGGTTGAAAGGAGATGCAAGGCTTGATAAGGCGAAAAGAACTTGAGCAAAAAGGCATAACACTCCGGTTAAACAAGATAGGGAAGGAATAAGAGTGATATAATTTGGACAGCACTCCGCCTGTAAATGGAAGGAATTGAACTTGACAAGATGAAAGGATACTTGAAAAGAGGACACAACACTCCGGTTAAAAGGATAGGCATGAAAAGAACATGATCCTGACAGAACGAAAAGATGGGTTGAAGAGAGCAACATCAGAAAGCCTCCGGAACAAAAGAATAGAAGATAGATAATTGAAATAAGAGAATTGAGAAGAAAATGCCAATTTCTGCCACAAAAGAGTTTGAAAAGGCATCTTTAGGAGAAGGGTCGAACGGAGTTGTTGGAAAACCAACAATGAAAATACTAAGCTTGATATGGTCTTATGGAATATATATCAAATATATGAGGTGACAACCTGCCACTCACGGAAAAAGAATTGGATTGGAATGAACAAGGAGACGAGAAAGCTATATCACCGGAAGGATAATGAAGAACTTGGGTCAATTATAAGCACCAAAATTAGCAACAATCCTTAGGGAAGGCTATAGGTGAAATATAACCCAAGATAACTCCAAAGAAGAGATTGATGGATTTAAAATATCTCATTCTTGATAACTTGTGACTCACGAAGCAACGAAGGGGAATTATCAAGAAGGACATAATACCATCTCCAAAGATACGGTAGAAAGAAATTGCACTCCGGATAGCAAGATGAAGAATGCTTGAGTTTCTTAGAAAAGAATCTCGATGAACACTTCGAGAAGAAATATAAATCCTTGATGAACCATCATGTAGAACTTCCATGAAGAACTCCGGTAACAAAAAGATGATCAAAAAGAAATGAAGGAGAAGTTGAAAACACAAGTTGAACCCTTGCAATGGTTAGATAGATCTTTGGAATGATAATTAGAGCTTGGAACTCCGGGAAAGAAAAGATAAGGCATCTCAAACTGCGAATATGATATGATGAACCACTCCGGAAAAAAATACTCATTTGGATGAAACAAGAATAAGAATTACATTATACGTATCCTTCACCAATTAAAATTGATGACAAGCAATGGAATTGGCATACTACTTATTCTTGTATCAAGGATTAAGAGAGATATAACATAATCTTGAGAACGTCTTCAAGGAACCACCGGTAGGATTGGAACAACAAATGAATTGATATGATGAACAAGGAAGAGAGACCTTGAAAGAACCACCGTAAGAATTGCAAATGAACGAATAAAAGATAACGAAACACCGGGAAGAATTGAAAAATGAACAAAGAAGCTAGAGGGGATTTAGATACATAAGAACAAAGAGATCACGAGCTGATAAGAGAATACTTGAATGATGCACTGGTAAGATTTAGAGAAAGAGAGCTGAAAGCTGAGAATGAATAAATCTTAGATGATGGGCTCCGGATAAAAGAAATGAAAAACAACTCATGAAATGCTCCAGATGGGTGAAAAGAATTCTCACAATCGAAAAATAATTATGAGAGGATGGCAACAAGCTAGAACCACGAATCTTGAAGAGAATGGAGCAAGATTAAAGAGAAACTCTTCTTCGGACTTCAAGTGTTGAAAAAGATGATGAGAAACCCACCAAATTGTTGAGACACTCCGGAATGATTAAAAGAGGAGAGGTTGAGCCAACGATGAAAAGAATTTGAAAGATCTAGGAGAAATACATTTGACTGATGATAACTCATTCTTACGCCAAACTTCGAAAAGAATTTAGGATAACTCCGGGAAATAAGAAGAGTCAGGTAAGATCCTGGGAAAAGACCTGTGGGTTAGGGCCCACTGAAAAGAAACACCGTTTAAATGATTTTAAAGAGAGAGATTGCACCGGTTTAATTAAATGACTTGAATTAGGGAACATCCTCGAAAGAGCTTGAACGAATATAGAGTGGAAACACGAATCTTCGAAAATATCTTGAGCACTCCAGAACAATTGAATAGCGAGAAGTGAATGATTAAGAATTGCACCGGCATGAGAAATCATTAGAAACGAGGGAAAATGGATATGATCAACACCAACAACTTGAATTGGTTCCACCGGAGAAGAAGATGAGTCATGAGAGACGAACTTGAAGCTCCGTTCGAATCTTCATGAGAACCACCGGATAAAAGCATTGACGGAAAAGAATGGAGAGATTTCCCATCAATAAAAAGGATACTTGATTGAGATATATGAGTCCTCGGAGAAAAGCAAGGGAGGGAGGGCGGGAAAAACAAAGGCAACTTGGAGACGGATGAAACAAACACCGCTGAGAAGAACTGATACTTGATCTTGCGGTTGTTGAAATGATCGGATCCACTTGAAGAGAAACACACCGGTGAAAAGGATTGACAGCACAATCTCGATGATCAAGAAGGATTGGTATTCACATTGAAGTATGAGAACACCGTTTTAGAAAGGTATGGAATCAACACTTGACTTTGAAGCAACTCGAATACCACAACTCAAAACAAAACAAAGGATTGGCTTGCGGAATAAGCCGGAACAAACGTATGATAGAGATTTCGTCCGAAGTTTTCATGGTGGGGCCTACATGGGCTCGATCGTACATCACCATCATGTACAAGGCAGTGCACATGACATACAAAGCGTCCCCGAGTCGGCATAGCCAAGGACTCTTTAAGACACAACGAGACCACTGTAAAATCGACCGTGAGTAGGCGGACCACTAGACGTCGAACCCCAATTTCATATCATACATCTGTTGGAAAGATATCCTAAGAGCTACTTGAATTCCCACCTATGAAACTCCCGAACCTTTCCGGTTATGCAATCAGGTGCTGGGGATACAGGGGAAGCATAATATCTCACCCAAATTAACAAATCCTACATCCAGTTGTATCCATCCTTCAACACATAACCAAGAAACCTTCGAAAATCATCTACCTCAACCTTCGAAAAGCATCCGTTATACAAGTTATGGCAATACTCCCGAACTCCTGCCCCAGTACTGGGTGGCGTCGAGGTTATCTCACCAACGAACTGCATAAAAGAGATTTTCGATGTCGGCGTACTAAACTCAGGTATTCCAGAACTGCAACGATAAAATTATGACGACAACACCTCAGAGCTCAACTCCCCGGGACACTTCCACAAAACCCCTGACATGAGGCACTAAGACAATGTTCTCGTCATAAAACCATCGGAACGATTCCAAGATACCCGCGTGAACCTAAAATATATTTTTAGTGAAATTTGAGAAGAGAAGAGTCAAAACTCTACGTCAGGATGCCTTACCAGAGCAATGAGGAGACTGGGAAGTAAAAGAATTCCTAAACTCTCCGATATATAGTTACTAAATGACTCAAAACATTTTTCTAGACTCAACTCGTCCGCTAAAAACGATCAAGCAATGGGGCTCCTAAGGTCGGGGAAGGCTCTGATACCAACTTGTAACACCCTCGATGCGACTATAGCTCCCACGTGTCGAGGCACGACTTAGAGACATAATCGCATTGAAGGCATATGTCGCAAGTGAGGTAATCTTCACACAACCCATATAATACATAAGGGAAAGAGATACATAGTTGGCTTACAATCGCCACTTCACACAATTACATGAATAAATCATTACATCAACCAAATACAATCAAGGCCCGACTACAGAGCCAAAATAAAAGAAGAACCCCAAATGCGACAAAGGTCCCCGATCGACCCCAATTGGGCTCCACTATTGACCAACTAGAACGGGACAACACAAAGGACAAGATCTTCGTCGAGCTCCTCCTGAGCTTGGTTGCGTCATCTGCTCGGACTCATCGGCACCTGAAAGCTGGTTTTGGAAGTATCTGTGAGCCACGGGGACTCAGCAATCTCGCACCCTCGCGATCAAGACTATTTAAGCTTATGGGTAAGATAAAAGGTATGAGGTGGAGCTGCAGCAAGCGACTAGCATATATGGTGGCTAACATACGCAAAAGAGAGCGAGAAGAGAAGGCAAAGCACGGTCGATAGGAGTATGATCAAGAAGTGATCCTATAACAACCTACGTCAAGCATAACTCCAACAACCGTGTTCACTTCCCGGACTCCGCCGGAAAGAGACCATCATGGTTACACACGCTGTTGATTCATTTTAATTAAGCTCAAGTTCAGGTTTTCTACAACCGGACGTTAACAAATTCCCATCTGCCCATAACCGCGGGCACGACTTTCGGAAGTTCAAAACCCTGCAAGGGTGTCCCAACTTAGCCCATGACAAGCTCTCACGGTCAACGAAGGAATAGACCTCCACCCGAGACGTTCCGATCAGACTCGGTATCCCGGTACAACAAGACATTTCGACAGGGTGAAACTAAACCAGCAACACCGCCCAAATGTGCCGACAAATCCCGATAGGAGCTGCACATATCTCTTTCTTGGGGCACACCGGATGAGCAAGACGTCGGGTAAGCCAGCCCAGAGTTGCCCCTGGTAGCCTTGGACATCGCTCACTTGGACCAACACTTAGACAAGCACTAGCCCGGGGGGGGGGGGTTAAAAATAAGATGACCCTCAGGATGCGCGACTCCCAAGGGAAAAAGGCTAGGTGGCAAATGGTAAAACCAATGTTGGGCATTGCTGGAAGAGCTTTACTTAAGGCGAACTGTCAAGGGGTTCCCATTATAGCCCAACCGCGTAAGGGACGCAAAATCCGGGAACATAACACCGATATGACGGAAACTAGGACGGCAAGAGTGGAACAAAACACCAGGCATAAGGCCGAGCCTTCCACCCTTTACCAAGTATATAGATGCATTAATTAAATAAGATATATAGTGATATCCCAACAAGTAAACATGTTCCAACAAGGAACATCAACTCCATGTTCCAACATGGATCAAACTTCAATCTTCACCTGCAACTAACAACGCTATAAGAGGGGCTGAGCAAAGCGGTAACATAGCCAAACAACGGTTTGCTAGGACAAGGTGGGTTAGAGGCTTGGTTCAACAAAGTAGGAGGCATGATAAGCAAGTGGTAGGTATCGCAGCATAGGCACAACAAAAGAGCGAGCAACTAAGCAAGCAAAGATAGTAGTGATTTTGCGGGTATGATCATCTTGCCTGAAATCCCGCAAGGAAGAAGAATGAGTCCATGAAGAAGGTAAACGGACGTAGTCAAACGGATCCTCACAATGCAACGTTACCGGAAACAACCCGAAGAAGCAACACCGGAAAGAAGCAAACAATCATGGTAAACAACCATCACATAATCATGGCATGATGCACAAACAAGTATGATGCATGTCCGGTTTAATTATGCATGGCATGACAAAGAGCACAAGCAAACCTACAACTTAAATGGAGCTCAATATGCATCGGGATGCATATTGACAAAACACCACATCAATTATTTAGTTCTCTCTCGTTTATGTACCCAACAATATTAAATGTTGTTAAACATGGCAAGAGAGTGAAGCAAAGTAAAACTACCTATCTAGTCAAGGTTAAATGAGGCCGGAAGCAACGAACAACAATTCCGGAGACTCCTCATGAGCATATATTAGGTTAGGTCCTGTTCTGCCCTAAACATTATTTTAGAGTTGTTAAACATGCAAAGTAAGGCCGCCATGTTAAACTAGGCAAAATTCTACCCCATTTACATATAAAGTTTGTTAAAAACGGAGCTATAGTTATTTAGTTATGAATTAAATCATTTTAACATGGCATAGGAGCAAATTAATGCAAACAACATTTTTAACATTTCAAACATAGATGAAAGTTGGATATTATTAATCTACACAAAATTCTGAGCAAGTTTCATATATAAAATATTTTAATCCGATGCACGGTTAGTGAGTTATTAAATGCATGAACTAGGGGGACTAATCTGCAAAACTGGCAATCTCTGGATAAATGGGAAAATCCCAGGCGCTGGAAAAAAAAACACATGCAGGCCGAATCAGGAACTGGCCCAACAGTAGGAAGGAAAAAAAATAGAGGCGCTCGGGAGGCCTCACCCAGTGGGCTTCGGCCCAGGTTGGAGGAGGAGGCAGGCCGAGGCGGGGGCGCTAGCTGGGCCTGACGCGACGCTGCGCTGGGCCGAGGAAGCTGGGCCGCGCAAACGAGGCAGCAGGCTCGGGCGGAGTCAACGGCGAAGCGGATCGGGGCTCTCCCGATCCCGTCCGGCGGCGGCAGCGTGAAGGAGCTCCGGCGAGGCAGTTGGAAGACCTCCGGCGAGGCAGGGAGGCAAAGGAGCACCGGATCCGGTGGGGCTCGGCTCCCCGGGGCCGGATCTGGCCATGACGAGACGACGGCGCTAGGGATGCGGGATCCGGTGAGGAACGAGGTGGCGGCGGGGAACTTCGGCCTGGGGTCGAGGTGCTCGTCGGCGGCGAGGCTCCGGTGCGGCAGAAGCGAGGAGGCGGCGGCGGAGGAAGACTCGGGCGGCGGCGGTGCAGATCTGGCCCGGGGGCGGCTCGGGCGGGCCGGCCACGGGCTCCTCGGGCCCGACCGCGCGGGAGGAGAGAGAGAGGGCGAGGTGGCGGCTCCGAATTGGATAGCGGCAGTGGCAGGGTGATGTGGCGAGCTCCGATTCGTCGGAGTGAGGTGGCGGCGGCGATGGACATGTCCAGTGTAGGAAGAAACGTCCGGCGGCGCGGAGGGAGTTGGATCTAGGGTTTCATCCGCGAATTGATCCGAAATTTCGAGGAGTGCTCTTTTATAGGTAGAGGGAGCTAGGAGAGTCCAAATGAGGTGCGGTTTTCGGCCACGCGATCGTGATCGAACGCTCTAGATGATGGAGCAGATTTAGGTGGGTTTTGGGCCAAAATGGAAGGGTGTTGGGCTGCAACACACACGAGGCCTTCTCGTTCCCTCGGTTAACTGTTGGAGTATCAAACGAAGTCCAAATGGTACGAAACTTGACAGGCGGTCTACCGGTAGTAACCCAAGGCCGCTTGGTAAGACTCGATCCAGTCCGGAAATGTTTGATCCCCACACATGTAAGAAAGGTAGAAATGATCACCGGAGGAGAACAGAACGCCGGATTGCAAAACGGACAATGGGGGAAATGCTCGGATGCATGAGACGAACACGTATGCAAATGAAATGCGCATGATGACATGATATGCAATGCATGACACGCAAGCAATGACAAGGCAACAACAACGAATAACTGAACGACACCTGGCACATCAGTCTCGGGGCGTTACAAAAGAGACAACTAAAATGTATGCTAACATAACATACATTGTTTAGTTGTAGTATATCTCCAGTTTCGAGGATCATTTGTGTGTGGTTCTATTGTGATGTCGTTGGTATAACCTGTTTTCCAGGATCACAAAACCCAGAGCGGATGATTATTTCAAATCCATCAATGTCAAGGTGACGTACCAGACCAAGGAGCCTTTTATTTTGGCAAATCAAGCAACACAAATATTTTTTCTTGGAAGACACATTTGCACGTAGCGATGGCTGGAGAGTATTGCAAAGGTTTGAGCAGAGGAATTCGTTTAATGAAGTTGCACAACAAGATGATGCTTACACTGCTCCTGATGTACAAGATAACACAGGTGTTCCTAATATCTTTCAGAACCATCACGTCAATGACGCCGGCGAAAAGATTGCCTGTCGTGCTGTGGACATACAAGAGTTGATCAACATGAAGCCAACGTTCGAGGATGTTGAGGATGAAGAAGAAGATGACACCATGGGGAATTACGATTCGGACTGATACACATGGCGAAGATGTTGACATTGCTGCTGCAGATGATGATTACATTGCTTTTGTCGTATTTGCTTGTCAGAAGACGTTTTTTATCTACTATGTGAAATTGTGTTTGCTATGACAACTGAAACCTCATGAACATGTTGTTTAGTATTTTCATGTGAGAACATCACTTGTTATGTATGCTGATTTGTGTTTGGTGATTGTATGACGACTAAAACATGATGACATTGTTGTTTAGTTGTACTCATATTTGGCTGTGGAACTTGAATTTGATGACATAGTTTGATGTTGGACTGCAATTTGCTCAACGTCTTCGAATGAGAACAAAGCTGACCCGACAGGTCCTCTGCTAATTTATTTATTTATTACCAAAAGGGCCTCTGCTATTTATTTATTTATGAGCAAAAGGGGATACCCCCTGATTTCCGTTAATAGAAATCATTAGATGTTGACAACACTACACCCAACCTGCTACACAGGTTTCATTCATTACTAGTTTCAGCAAAGTGCTCATGTCATAGCCACTGAATACATCATGAGTGCTACATACACTGCAAATAAAGAGACAGTCATCCTACAGAGCACATAGATTTTGCCCATTATTTTCACAAGCTCTTTCATTTCCTTATTGTTGTCAAGGCCGTTCAGCAGCTGTTGCTTGGCCATGATCAGAAGAACTGCATCTTTAACCTTTTGCTCTGCATCTTCCTCTTCTGCCGTTCCTTCAGTTCCTTGTACAATACCCCAACCTGCTGGTATTGGGATTCCTCGGCTAACCAAATAATCAGCATAGTTGCACTCCCCCACATCAGCAACTTCCCAGAAATACAAATCACACGAATCTTCCCTTTTCTGCACGAATCAAATTGGAAGATCATCAACCAAACTATTAAAAAAATCAGCAACTAAAAGCAGCAGAACAACACTTAAACATATTATTACCCCATGATTCGGGCATTTGTAGAAGAATCGGCTAGGGTTGAGGATTGTGGTTGAGATGCGATGGATCACTCTGCGTGATTTGCAGCAGTGGCACCACACCAACGACAGCGGGTTGCGATGAGCAACCGGCTGCGGTGCGCGTGCCGGCGGGGGCGTGATGAGACCCACAGGCGATGGTACGGGTGGCGACTTGGCCCATATTTGGTTGTTTCCTGCTGAAGAGCAGGTGGACGAGCAACCAGCGAACATGGTTGTTGCGGCCAGAGCTTCTGATGCTAGGCAGAGTAAGTAGAGAAGAGGAGAAGCGAACGTTGGATATGTCAGTTTCATTACTTGCAGAATAGCATAGCACTATATATAGTCATAGTCTAGGTTTGTATTTGAACCAGCTACAGGAGCACGTCTCTCTTTTTTCTAAAACTCAGCAATGTCTCTTTACTGGTACACTAGCTTATTCTGTACGCCTTCTCAAGTCTTTGATTCCTCCACCTGACATCTGGGACTCATCGGAAGGGCCTCTGTATTTTGCGAAAAAACATGCCCCCCGCTTACAGGTCGGACCCACCAGCTATCTTCGCATGCAAGGAAGTGCCTCCTTATTACGCACAAAAAAATGAATACTCCCCCTGCCAGCTGGAACCCAGCATCGTGGGAGGCTAACTTGTGGGCCTACCAAGTTGACGCGGACGGAGGGCTTTGTCGACTTAGTCAATATGAACGATTCTAGCTCCAGTTACCGTATGATGTTCATCCAACGACAGTAGTGCTTCTTCAACCTCTGGTCTTCTTGCTCTAGCTGCCCAAACCAGCGTCGGTCGTGCCGCATGCTCCTGCCTCCCATGGCCGGCTGTGATGCCGCGGAGGCCTCACCGCCCCTACTACTCCCACCGCTGGCCAGGCCATCGCTCTACTCACCCACACCCCCTGTTATTCTGCGGCGACGGCAGCCTCACACCGTAGCTGAACCAGTGAACCCTCGTACTCCTCTCCGCGTGGGCATCCACTGCCGCGTCTTCCCTGGCTCCGCGTCGTCCCCTTCCTAGGCCTCGCCGTTGTCCACCGCCTTGGTGCTCTCGGTGCGGCATGGTCAATGTGGTCAACGGCCGAGTTCCATCGGAAGAGTACTGTACATGGAGAGGCTGACAGCTGGGTCCACAGCCACAGCCCAGTTTTTTTGTGATTTGCCAAGTAAGTCGCTTTGTCAGGCCTGTTGGGCTGCAAATCTTTCAAGATGAGGAGAGCTTCATTCGGCTGGCCGAGAAAATGGCCTATCAGTAATGAGAAATGGGCTGTACATTTTTAAAACACATCAAACCGGCAATTAGTTTCAAATTTCTTTTTTTCATTTCGAGATTTTAAATTGCATTGATTTTTATGTGTGGACAATTTGTTGGATTTTATATTGATATACATTTATTTTTAAAATCATTTTGAATGTGACTCGAAATTTCGGGATTAAAAACAGTTCGGACCGCACCGAAATATGCAAAATTTCGTATATTTTTTAACCCTGGCCACAATATGGGCTGTAATGCTAACAAAAAGAATATGGGCTCCAAAACAACATTAAGAATTAGCAAATGGGCTGTATATTATTAGAAATAATGGCAGATGGGTTGTATGATGTTTTCCACATATTTGAGGCTTTCCTAAAAAAAGGTTGACGCACAAGCAGTGACTGTTGGATGTCCATCCAACGGCCGTCGTGCTTCTTCAATCTCTGCTCTTCCTGCTCCAGCCGCTCAAACAAGCGCCGGCGGGACTGCCTGCTCCCTCCTCCCCACGGCCCGCTCTGCTGTCATGTAGGCCTCACCACCCCACCGTACTCCCATCGCTGGCCTAGTCATCCCTCTACTCACCCACACCTGCTGTTATTCTCCGGCGACGACAGACGAACCAGTAAACCCTCGTATAGTCGTACTCCCCTCCGCGTGGGAAACAACTGGCGAGTCTTCCCTGTTTCTGTGTCGTTCCCTTCCTAGGCCTCGCCGTCGTCCACCGCCCTGGTGCTCTCGGTGCGGCCTGGTCAACATGGTCAACGACCGACATGCATCTGAAGTGGACTGTACGTGGAGAGGCTGACAGCTGGGTCCACGGCCTCAAGCAAGGAAATGCCTCCTTATTACGCGCAAAATAATGATTCCTCTACCTGACATCTGCGACCCACCGAAAGGGCCTCTGTAATCCGCGAAAAAAAGTTACCGCCGCTGACAGCTTGGACCCACCAGCTATATCTTTGCACGCAAGGAAGGCCTCCTTATTACGCACAAAAAAATGAATACTCCCCCTGCTAGCTGGGACCCAGTATAGTGGTAGGCTGACTTGTGGGCCTACTAAGTTGACTGGGATGGAGGGCTTTGTCAACTTAGTCAATATGCACGATTCTAGCTCCAGTGACCGTACGATGTCCATCCAACGGCCATAGTGCTTCTTCAACCTCTGGTCTTCTTGCTCCAGCCACCCAAATCAGCGTCGGTCGTGCCTCCTGCTCCTGCCTCCCGTGGCCAGCTGCGATGCGGCGGAAGCCTCACTGCCCTCTACTACTCCCACCGCTGGCCAGGCCATCCCTCTACTCACCCACACCCCCTGTTATTCTGCGACGACGGCAGCCTCACACCGCAGTGAACCAGTGAACCCTCGTACTCCTCTCCACGTGGGCATCCACTGCCGCGTCTTCCCCGGCTCCGCGTCGTCCCCTTCCTAGGCCTCGCCGTCGTCCGCTGCCCTGGTGCTCTCGGCACGGCGTGGTCAACATGGTCAAGGAATGACTTCCATCGGAAGAGTACTATACGTGGAGAGACTGACAACTGGGTCCACGACAGCCGCAAGGAAGTGCCTCCTTATTACGCAGAAAATAATTATTCCTCCACCTGACAGCAGGGACCCACCGGACGGGCCACCATATTTGGAGAAAAAACGTTCCCCCCTGACTCCTGGGACCCACACGACGGGCCAACGTATTTCGCAAAAAAACGTTCCCCCCGCTGTCAGCTCGGACCCACCGGAGGTGCCTCCTTATTACGCACAAATAAATGAATACTCCCCTTGCTAGTTGGGACCCACCTTGGTGGGAGGCTGACTTGTGGGCCTACTAAGTTGACGGGGATGGAGTGCTTTGTCAACTTACTCAATATGAACGATTCTAGCTCCAGTGACCGTACGATGTCCATCCAACGGCCGTTGTGCTTCTTCAACCTCTGGTCTTCTTGCTCCACCCGCCCAAAGCAACACCGGTCGTGCCGCATGCTCCTACCTCTCATGGCCGGCTATGCTGCCGCGGAGGCCTCACCGCCCCCTACTATTCCCACCGCTAGCCAGGCCCTGCAGCGACAGCAGCCTCACACCGCAGCCGAACCAGTGAACCCTCATACTCCTCTCCACGCGGGCTTCCACTGTCGCATCTTCCTCAGCTCCGCGTCGTCCCCTTACTAGGCCTCGCCGTCATCCACCGCCCTGGTGCTCTCAGCATGGCGTGGTCAACGTGGTCAAGGAACGGTTTCCATCGGACGTGGACTGTACATGGAGAGGCTGACAGCTGGGTGCACGGCCACAGCAAGGAAGTGCCTCCTTATTACGCGCAAAATAATTATTCCTCCACCTGACAGCGGGGACCCACCGGACGGGCCACCGTATTTCACAAAAAAAACATTTCCCTCTGACTGCTTGGACCCATCAGCTACATCTTCACACGCAAGGAAGTGCGTCCGGGCAAAAAAAACAATTCGCCCCCCTGACTGCTGGGACCCACCAGCTACATCTTCGCATGCAAGGAAGTGCATGACAGTCGGGACCCACCTGGTCGAAGCATACGTAGTGTTGTCACTCTGGTCGCGAACGCACGTAGCATGTACACGTACATATAGCGGCCAGTGTGCAAGAAAGAAAATATGACCACATACGTACATACAGGCAGGGTCTCGAACCCCTACTCGCGCATACGTACGGCCAGGGCTCGTGTACATGGCTGGGTCGAAACGGAGAAACAATGTCGTCGTCATGTTCATGGGGAGCCAACCGGCTGGGTCGGAACAGAATGCGTCGTCGTGTTCATTGGGAGGGCTTGGACGGAACAGCCAATGGAAACGAGGCCTGGCGTACCGCAGAACGGAGGAAACGGCCTTGTATTCGACCGGCCACGTTTGAAACGGGATCCTGTTCATCGGGAGGGGTCTGGCGTACCGCAAAACGGAGGAAACGAACCTCCTACGGTCGAAACGGGAGTCCTGTTGATCGGGAGGGGTGTGGCGTACCGCAAAACGGAGGAAACAGATTTGTGTTGGAGCGCTACGGTCGAAACGGGGGTCCTGTTCATCGGGAGGGGTGTGGCATACCGCAAAACGGGACTCCACGGGATACTGTTCATCTCCACCATCGACCCCCTCCAGCCTCCACGGGCTGCTGTTCATCCACCGTCGACCTCCTCCAGCCTCCTCCTGTGACTGTTCATCTATGGGCTCCTGTTCATCTAGCCTCTATCGCGCGCTACTCCACCGGCCACTGTTCAACCAGCCCTCTCCACGGGCTCCTGTTCAACCACCCCTCCACGGGCTACCTGTTCATCCTGCCCTCCACCGTCTACTGTTCATCCTACCCTCCACGGGGTGGTCCTGTTCATCCTGCCCTCTAGGGGGTCCTGTTCATCCAGCCCCAACCGGCTCGATTGATCGGGGTACTGTTCATCCAGAGGCAACACCACGGGGTCCTGTTCATCCACCCCCACCGGGAACTGTTCATCCAACCCCCCCCCCCCCAACACTCACTTTTCATCCAGAGGCAGCATCGAACGGCTTCAGTTAGCAGCAGTAGCGAAGGAATCGCTCTATCGGGTTCAGTTAATAGCCATCGATCGATCGCTCGGGTTCAGTGACGCGTAGCCTGCAGTGCAATCGCTTGGATTCAGCTAGAGGCCAATGCCTCGCTCGGGTTCAGTTAGAGCCAAACACCTCGCACACACACCGTAACCAGGGACTCCCTGATATTTTCCGCGCCCTGGCTTGTACCACGGTTTTTTCTGTCATGGACGGCCCAAAGAATGTCATGCAGTTGCGTCTACGGCCCACCCAGGACGAAAAGCCCATTTTCTGTCATGATTTTTTGTCATAGAAATAGGACCCCACCACATCTATGATGATACCGGGTTATGTCACAATTATCGTCATAGAAGTGTCATAAGTATGACAAAAAAATTCACTCGGCCCAAAATGTCATGGATGTGTCTTTTTTTTGTAGTGTATGCATGTGTGGCAATTCATGTGTACACAAGCTACGTGAAGAGATGTCCATCGGCTACAACTCAGGTTAGTAGGACGAGGTGCATTGGTCGTCGCTCTGCGTGCCAATGTCGGCGGCTTGGCGCCCAGGCAAAGGCGTCAAAGGCGGAAGCGACAAGACGCGCCAAAACGCGAGACCGCGTACGTTCTACCGGGTGTCGGCGATGGCATTGGTGCATTCGCACACACATGCACGCCATATGTGTGAGGATCAGCGGACACATTCTTACTACCTTGGTATGGTCAGATTTTCTTGTATCACCTATCTTGCAGGATGGCCTACGTACGAGGATGCATGTGTTCATCCATGCATGCATATACACGCCCTACGCGAAGGAACTCCGATGGCCTTTTCCGCTGGTGCGTGGAGGCCCAGCGCACGGGACGACGCTGGCGGCGCCCTAGTCTGCTAGTGCACAACTTGTTGGCGTAGCACTAATACGTCTCCAACGTATCTACTTTTTCAAACACTTTTGCCCTTGTTTTGGACTCTAACTTGCATGATTTGAATGGAACTAACCCGGACTGACGCTATTTTCAGCAGAATTACCATGGTGTTATTTATGTGCAGGAGCAAACGTTCTCGGAATGACCTGAAAGTTCACGGAGACACTTTTCAGAAAATAAGAAAAATACCTGCCAAAGATGAAGGCCAGGGGGCCCACCGTCTTGCCACAAGGGTGGGGGGCGCGCCTGCCCCCCTAGGGCACACCCACTACCTCATGGGCCCCCTGTTGCCTCTCCGACTCCAACTCCACCTCCATATATTGAGTTTCAGGGAGAAAAAAATCAAGGAGAAGAAATCATCACGTTTTATGATACGGAGCCACCGCCAAGCCCTAAAACCTCTCGGGAGGGCTGATCTGGAGTCCGTTTGGGGCTCCGGAGAGGGGAATTTGTCGCCATCGTCATCACCAACCATCCTCCATCACCAATTTCATGATGCTCACCGCCGTGCGTGAGTAATTCCATCGTAGGCTTGCTAGACGGTGATGGGTTGGATGAGATCTATCATGTAATCGAGTTAGTTTTGTTAGGGTTTGATCCCTAGTGTCCACTATGTTCTGAGATTGATGTTGCTATGACTTTGCTATGCTTAATGCTTGTCACTAGGACCCGAGTGCCATGATTTCAGATCTGAACCTATTATGTTTTCATCAATATATGAGTGTTCTTGATCCTATCTTGCAAGTCTATAGTCACCTAGTATGTGTTATGATCCGTTAACCCTGAAGTGACAATAATCAGGATACTTACAGGTGATGATCGTAGTTTGAGGAGTTCATGTATTCACTATGTGTTAATGCTTTGTTCCGGTTCTCTATTACAAGGAGGCCTTAATATCCCTTTGTTTCCGTAAGGACCCCGCTGCCACAGGAGGGTAGGACAAAAGATGTCATGCAGGTTCTTTTCCATAAGCACGTACGACTATATTCGAAATACATGCCTACATTATATCAATGAACTGGAGCTAGTTCTGTGCCACCCTAGGTTATGACTGTTACATGATGAACCGCATCCGACATAACTCTCCATCACCTATCCATTGCCTACGAGCTTTCTGTATATTGTTCTCCGCTTATTTACTTTTCCGTTGCTATTGCTATCATCATTACAAAATACCAAAAACATTGCTTTTACTACTGTTACCTTTTGTTACCATTATCACCACTATCATATTACTTTGCTATTAAACACTTTGCTACAGATATTAAGTTTCCAGGTGTGGTTGAATTGACAACTCAGCTGCTAATACTTGAGAATATTCTTTGGCTCCCCTTGTGTCGAATCAATAAATTTGGGTTGAATACTCTACCCTCGAAAACTGTTGCGATCCCCTATACTTGCGGGTTGTCAAGACCATTTTCTGGCACCGTTGCCGGGGAGCATAGCTCTATTCTTTGAGTCACTTGGGATATATATCTGCTTATCATTATGAAGAACTTGAGAGATCCAAAAACCAAGATCTATCCCTCAACTACAAGGGGAGGTAAGGAACTGCCATCTAGCTCTACACTTGATTCACCCTCTGTTTTGAGTAAGCTTGCGACACCTACACCTTCTTCTGCTATCGTTCTGATATGTTGCATGTTATTGATGATGCCACTTCTGCTATGCATGATACTTATGATGAAACTACCTCTATGCCTAATACTACTATGCCACTTAGTGTTTTTCTTGATGAACAACTTGCTAGGGCTAGAGAAATTGAAAATATTGAATCTGATGATACTGATGATAGTGATGATGAAGAACCACTTGCCATTCCTAAGGGTTATGTTTTTGATCAAGATGCTTCTTTAGCCATTTTAGCTTGCAGAAATAGAACTGAACTTAAAAGATTATTAGCTAAATGGAGTAAGCAATCCCTAAATGATAGAATGAAACTTGACCCTGCTTTTGCTACTTCACCTATCTTTGTTACTGATAAGGATTATGAATTCTCTGTTGATCCTGATATAATTACTTTGGTTGAATCTGATCCTTTTCATGGTTATGAATCTGAAACTGTTGTGGCACATCTTACTAAATTAAATGATATAGCTGCCCTGTTCACTAAAGATGAGAGAACTCGCTACTTTTACATCCTTAAAATATTTCCGTTCTCATTAAAGGGTGATGCTAAGATATGGTTTAATTCTCTTGATCCTGGTTGTATGCGTAATCCCCAGGATATGATTTATTACTTCTCTGCTAAATATTTCCTTGCTCATAAGAAACAAGCTGCTTCAAGGGATATATATAATTTTGCACAAATTGAAGAAGAGAGTCTCCCACATGCTTGGGGGAGGCTTATCCAATTACTTAATGCTTTGCCTGATCATCCTCGTAAGAAAAATGAAATACTTGATATCTTTTATAATGGACTAACCGATGCCTCCAGAGATTACCTGGATAGTTGTGTTGGTTCTGTTTTCAGGGAAAGAACACCGGATGAAGCTGAAGTTCTATTGAATAATATGTTGACAAATGAAAATAATTGGACACCTCCGGAGCCAATTCCCGGGCCTATTCCTAAACCAACTCCGAAGAAGAGGGGTATTCTATTTCTCAGTCCTGAAGATATGCAAGAGGCAAAGAAATCTATGAAAGAAAAGGGTATTAAAGCTGAAGATGTTAAGAATTTACGTCCTATTGAATAAATACATGGTCTTAATTTACCGCGTGTTGAAGAAACATATAATCCAAATCCTTTACCTATCGAAGAAACTCATGGTCTTGATAACCTGACACATGTAGTAAAGGTAAATTCTCTCTATAGATATGATAAAGTTGTAATCCCATTTACTAAGTTTGCTAGCCCATGCTTAGATGAGTTTGATAAATTTATGGCTAAGAAAGAAGATTTTAATGCTTATTTTGGTAGACAATTAAAATACAATTCAAATATGCTTGGACACTTGGGTGATTATATGGCTAATGTTACAGGTGAACTTAAACTTATTAGTAAACATGCTTCTATGGTTACCACTCAAGTATAACAAGTACTTGAAGCTCAAAATGATTTGCTCAATGAATTGAACAGTAAGAATAATGATAATGTTGTTAGAGTTATGACTAGAGGTGGTAGAATGACTCAGGAACCTTTGTATCCTAAAGGCCACCCTAAGAGAATTGAGCAAGATTCTCAGAGAAATAATATAGATGCACCTAGTTCTTCTAAAAAGAAGAAAAAGAAAAATGATAGGACTTTGCATGCTTCTAGTGATCCTATTGTTGAAACACCTGAGAATCCAAATGATATTTCTATTTCTGATGCTGAAACACAACCTGGTAATGAACCTGAAACTAGTGGTAATGTTAATAATAATGTTCATGATGATGCTCAACCTAGTAATGATAATGATATAGAAATTGAACCTGATGTTGATCTTGATAACCTACAATCAAAGAATCAACGTTATGATAAGAAAGACTTTGTTGCTAGGAAACATGGTAAAGAAAGAGAACCATGGGTTCAGAAACCCATGCCTTTTCCTCCCAAACCATCCAAGAAAAAGGATGATGAGGATTTTGAGCGCTTTGCTGAAATGATTAGACCTATCTTTTTACGTATGCGATTAACTGATATGCTCAAAACTAATCCTTATGCTAAGTACATGAAAGATATTATTACAAATAAAAGAAAGATACCAAAAGCTGAAATTTCCACCATGCTTGCTAATTATACTTTTAAGGGTGGAATACCAAAGAAACTTGGAGATCCAGGAGTACCCACTATACCATGCTCCATTAAAAGAAACTATGTTAGAACTGCTTTATGTGATCTTGGAGCTAGTGTTAGTGTTATGCCTCTCTCTTTATATCGTAGACTTGATTTGAATAAGTTGACACCTACTGAAATATCTTTGCAAATGGCTGATAAATCAACTGCTATACATGTCGGTATTTCTGAGGATGTGCCTGTTGTAGTTGCAAATGTTACTATTTTCACGGACTTTGTTATTCTTGATATTCCCGAGGATGATAGTATGTCTATTATTCTTGGAAGACCCTTTTTGAATACTGCAGGGGCTGTTATTGATTGCACTAAAGGCAATGTCACTTTTCATGTTAATGGTAATGAGCATACGGTACACTTTCCGAGGAAACAACCTCAAGTTCATAGTATCAACTCTATTGGAAAAATTCCATCGATTATATTTGGAGGTTTTGAATTTCCTCTTCCTACTGTCAAGAAGAAATATGATATTCTTATTATTGGGGATGTGCATATCCCCGTTGAGGTAACATAGTGTTATTCGAAAATTCTCCGGTTGCATGTTATTCGGAATGAGTTCGTTAACAAGACTTGATCAACCTTGTTAGTGGATTCCTTTTGATGATCATGAGATGGATGAAACTAGAAGGCACAACCTTCTCTACCCCACTTCTACTTTCTGTTATTTATATTAAATAAAATAAAATAAATAATTTTCTGTCTGTTATGTGATTATCCGTGCAATATAAAAATACCTCAAAAACAAAAGTTCTCCAAATGCCCTGAAAATTAAATATGATTTTTTTCTAGAATATTTGAGGATTTATGGAACTGAGAACACACCAGGGGGGTCAACCACCTGCCCACGAGGGTGGAGGGCGCGCCCACCCCCTTAGGGCGCGCTCCCTGCCTCGTGGGCCCACGGTGGCCCTCCTCCACTTATCCTTTCACCCATACACTTCATCTTCCTCCTCCAAACACGAATAACCAGCTCAAACCCGAGTCCAAGCTCGTTTTGCTGCCATTTTCGATCTCCTTGCTCAAAGCACCTCTCACAAAACTGCTTGGGGAAATTGTTCCTTGGTATGTGACTCCTCCATTGGTCCAATTAGTTTTTGTTCTAGTGCTTTATTCATTGCAATTTTTTGCTGCTTAGGTGACCCTGTTCTTGAGCTTGCATGTCAAATTTATATGGTCAAAAGTAGTTTTGATGCATGATATAGGCCCTAGGCACTTGTAGGAGTAGTTACTATCAATACTATTGAGTTTGGTTTACTTTTATTTTGAAGTTACTAAAAAAATTCAGAATTTTTCAGAGGAAGAAAAATGCTTAGGAAAATGTTCCAAGGTGGTTCTTCAAAGAAGCAAGGACCCAGGCTTGCAATGCGTGATGTTGACGAAGAGCCACCAAGAGACGCTCCAGTGCGTCCTTGTGAGTGGCCTTCTGAAAATTTTATGAAGCAAGCGGGAATAAAAGAAGAGTTCAACGCATATTTGCATAACGCTGATCTCATGAGCTTTGAGGAAGAGAAGTGCAGTCAGTATCATGAGCTCACTAGCTCCTTTGTGAGGAGGTTTGAATTTTCAACTTCACGTAATTCTCTAACTGACTTGTTTGATCTTTATGATAAATCTTATACCATGGACTTAGAGGATTTTACCACTGCTTGCAAACTTCCACAATGGGGTAGTATAAGGAATCCTCGCAAATCTGAATTTAGAGATTTTCTTGCTGATATAACTGTGGGAGAATCTAGAGATATTACACAAGCTACCATAGGGAGCATTCACTTTCCTGCCATACATTATTTTGCTCTCTTCATAGGTAGACGCATAAATGGTAAAGATGAGGCATGTCACGTGTGTGTCCCTGATCTTAGTGTTCTTAGGAGTGCTGTGTTAGGAGACAAATCATATAATTTGGGAGCCATTGTTACACGTAGGTTGCATCTTAATAGACTTAATGGAGATTTCTTTGGTGGAATTTATGCAATCTGCGTAGCTAATTTTCTTGGTATAGATGTGCGCGAAGATGATATTGAATTACCTCCTGCCTATCTAGATATTAATGCTATGGTTCACCACCAGTTTGTCGAGAGGAAGGAATCACCTCTCCAGTATCGACTAATCTTTGACAGATGCCGTGCTGTCCATATTACTCTCCCTGCTCCTGCTTTCTTTGATTATCATGCAAGAGGAGGATATACTATTACCAGAGAGGAGGCAGATCAGTACGAGAGGAGAGAGGAGGCTGCTCGTCGCCACGCTGCAGCTCAGCAGGCGATAGCTGCTGCATCACAGTACGACCCCAACAACTATTATTATGGATATCAGCCAGGCCAGCAGTGGCCATAGACCAACTTAGGCCAAAAGCCTAAGCTTGGGGGAGTACATATTTCCCACCGACATTACATTTATGCTCACATACTCATTGCTAGATGTCGGTGCTCATACTTTTTCATTGTATCATCCATGCTAGTTTGTTTTCCTTTTTATGCTTTCTTCTTGTGTGTTTAATAAACCTTAAAAAACCAAAAAAAATTAGTTGTAGCTTTTAATCAGTTTAATTTCCATGCTTGTAGTAATAATTAAAAAGAAAACCCAAAAAGATTTCCAGTTCTTCTTTTGCTTGTTGGGAGCTTTCCCGTGTAAATAGTTTTATTTCTTTTCTTTCCTTTGTGGGTCGATAGGAGAAGACCATAATTAAATTGTTGAAATGGCTCTTATATGCATTATTGTTGATCTGACAAAAGAGCCCATATTGCCTTGTCTTCTCCTGTTTATTGAATGCCTACAGATTCCAGCTTAGTCCAATGCATGTGGGCTATTATTATTATTCACGTCGTTCGGTCGTGCAAGTGAAGGGCAATTATGATGATATATGATGGACTGGCTGAGATGAGAAAAGCTGGTATGAACTCGACCTCTTTTGTTTTTGTAAATATGATTAGTTCATCGTTCCTGATTCAGCCTATTATGAATAAACATGTTTGCAATGACAACTAGAGATCATAGTTTCTTGTGCCATGCTTGATTAGCTACGAGTTATAATGGTTTACCTTGCGTGCCAACATGCTATTAAAATGGTTATGATGTGGTATGATAGGGTGCTATCCTCCTCTGAATGATTTAAGTGACTTGACTTGGCACATGTTCATGCATGTAGTTGAAACAAAATCAACATAGCCTTCACGATATTTATGTTCATGGTGGATTATATCCTACTCATGCTTGCATTCGATGTTGATTAATTTTAATGCATGTTCATGACTGTTGTCGCTCTCTAGCTGGTCGCTTCCCAGTCTTTTGCTAGCCTTCACCTGTACTAAGCGGGAATATTGCTTGTGCATCCAATCCCTTAAACCCCAAAGTTATTCCGCATGAGTCCACTATACCTACCTATATACGGTATCTACCTGCCGTTCCAAGTAAATTTGTATGTGCCAAACTCTAAACCTTCAAATAAATATCCTGTTTTGTATGCTCGAATAGCTCATGTATCAACTAGGGCTGTCTGTATCTTCCATGTTAGGTGGGTTATTCTCAAGAGGAGTGGACTCCGCTCCTCACTCATGAGATAAATGGCTGGTCACCGGGATGCCCAGTCCCATGCTTTATGCAAACTAAATCAAAATAATTGCAAACAAAAGTCCCCCTGGGACTCTTGTTAGTTGGAGGCACTCGTTGTTTCGAGCAAGCCATGGATTGATGCTTGTGGTGGAAGGGGGAGTATAAACTTTACCATTCTGTTTGGGAACCGCCTATAATGTGTGTAGCATGGAAGATATCACCATCTCTTGGCTGTTACGTTGACAATGAAAGTATACCGCTCAAAATATTATTCACCTCTGTTTCAAAACCGTGCTCTGGCACCTCTACAAATCCCTACTTCCCTCTGCGAAGGGCCTATCTATTTACTTTTATGCTGAGTCATCATCCTCTTATTAAAAAGCACCAGTTGGAGAGCACTGCTGTCATTTGTATTCATTATCGTTAGTTTACATTGAGTATGACTTGACTGGATCTCTTTTACCATGAATTACAATGTCTAGTCAGTCCTTGGTCTTTAAAGGTGCTCTGCATTTATGTTTTGCGGTCTCAGAAAGGGCTAGCGAGATACCATCCTGTTATGTCATATTATGATTGTTTTGAGAAAGTGTTGTCATCCGAGTTTTATTATTATGGCTCGCTAGTTGATTACGCTATTGATATGAGTAAACTTGAGACCTATGCGTTATTGCAAATGTGGTTAGTTATAATCTTTGCTGAAAACTTGAATGCTGGCTTTACATATTTACAACAATAAGAGCAAACAGAGTTTGTAAAAGTTTTTCTTTATCACTTTCAGTTTGTCAACTGAATTGCTTGAGGACAAGCAAAGGTTTAAGCTTGGGGGAGTTGATACATCTCCAACGTATCTACTTTTCCAAACACTTTTGCCCTTGTTTTGGACTCTAACTTGCACGATTTGAATGGAACTAACCGGGACTGATGCTGTTTTCAGCAGAATTACCATGGTGTTATTTATGTGCAGGAGCAAACGTTCTCGGAATGACCTGAAACTTCACGGAGACACTTTTCAGAAAATAAGAAAAATACCTGCCAAAGATGAAGGCCAGGGGGCCCACCGTCTTGCCACGAGGGTGGGGGGCGCGCCCCCAACCTCGTGGGCCCCCTGTTGCCTCTCCGACTCCAACTCCACCTCCATATGTTGAGTTTCGGGGAGAAAAAAATCAAGGAGAAGAAATCATCGCGTTTTACGATACGGAGCCGCCACCAAGCCCTAAAACCTCTCGGGAGGGCTGATCTGGAGTCTGTTCGGGGCTCCGGAGAGGGGAATCCGTCGCCATCGTCATCACCAACCATCCTCCATCACCAATTTCATGATGCTCACCGCCGTGCGTGAGTAATTCCATCATA
Organism: Triticum aestivum; assembly: GCF_018294505.1. NCBI lineage: Eukaryota > Viridiplantae > Streptophyta > Magnoliopsida > Poales > Poaceae > Triticum > Triticum aestivum. The sequence continues at coordinate 293,648,592 of NC_057803.1, read as the reverse complement.
GGCTTGCTGGACGGTGATGGGTTGGATGAGATCTATCATGTAATCGAGTTAGTTTTGTTAGGGTTTGATCCCTAGTGTCCACTATGTTCTGAGATTGATGTTGCTATGACTTTGCTATGCTTAATGCTTGTCACTAGGGCCCGAGTGCCATGATTTCAGATCTGAACCTATTATGTTTTCATCAATATATGAGTGTTCTTGATCCTATCTTGCAAGTCTATAGTCACCTAGTATGTGTTATGATCTATTAACCCCGAAATGACAATAATCGGGATACTTACCAGTGATGGCCGTAGTTTGAGGAGTTCATGTATTCACTATGTGTTAATGCTTTGTTCCGATTCTGTATTAAAAGGAGGCCTTAATATACCTTAGTTTCCGTAAGGACCCTGCTGCCACGGGAGGGTAGGACAAAAGATGTCATGCAAGTTTTTTCCATAAGCACGTATGACTATATTCGGAATACATGCCTACATTATATCAATGAACTGGAGCTAGTTCTGTGTCACCCTAGGTTATGACTGTTACATGATGAACCGCATCCGGCATAATTCTCTATCACCGATCCATTGCCTACGAGCTTTCCATATATTGTTCTCCGCTTATTTACTTTTCCGTTTCTATTGCTATCGTCATTACAAAATACCAAAAACATTGCTTTTACTACTATTACCTTTTGTTACCGTTATCACCACTATCATATTACTTTGCTACTAAACACTTTGCTGCAGATATTAAGTTTCCAGGTGTGGTTGAATTGACAACTCAGCTACTAATACTTGAGAATATTCTTTGGCTCCCCTTGTGTCGAATCAATAAATTTGGGTGAATATTCTACCCTCGAAAACTGTTGCGATCCCCTATACTTGTGGGTTATCAAGCACTGGCCCCTCCGTTGGGGGAAACACTGATGGAAGATGGCGGTGGGCTCGGACACATTGGACCTACAACTTCTCCACACTGCCACCAGAGTTGATGGTGGCGTGCTGAACCACGATGAGGCCAACGCCGTCTCCAATGCTTCGGCTGGAGTTGATGGCAGTCAGACTCGGCCACAATGAAGCTGGCTTTCCGTGCTCTTCGTCGGAATCCGTCACAGAATACACAGCGGCATGCGCGACCATGATAAGGTTGTCCCTTAATGCTTGTCATTGAGGTCAATGGCATCGGGTTCAGGATGGTGGCCTCTCTGCGTTTGCCGTCAGGGGAGCCAATGTCAGGCTAAGCCAATACAAGGCTAGCTCTGTGTCACTTTCTACACCAACACGGAACTCGCGTAAAGATGGCCATACTCTACTTCGCCTCAAAGCCCGCCCGAGGCGGGGTGCCGTCAACCATCGACATCATGGAGCTCGTCCAATGCGGGACACCTACACCACCGTCCACACCAAGCCCATCGATGTTGAGGCACACCATCTACACCACCATCGACATGGAGCACGCTTGCCAGAAGCGGGGCTTGGTCGACACTACCATCCACGCAGAGCTTGGCCCGGGAGGGGTTTGGTCTACACTGCCACCAACGAGGAGCTTAGCCTGGGGTGGGGCTGGGTCTACACCATCGTAGACATGTGCACACCCCAGGCGGGGGCATCATCTACACCGTCACCGACACTGAGCTCGCCTAAGGGTGCGCGCAGTTGACATCACCTTGGAGCTTGTCAAAGGCGGGTATGCCTTTTGCACCTCTACCAACGCAGGGCGGCCAAGGCGGGTGCCGTCCACACTGCCGCCGATGTGGAGCTCGCCCGGAGTGGAATGTTGTCCACAACGCCTCCGACATGAAACATCGCCTGAATGCAGGTGCCATCTACATAGCTTGGGAACGCGCCCATGGTGGGTGTCCCCTATGCTCTGCCTCTAACATGGAGCTCACCCGAAAGTTGGGCATCATTCACACACCACCTCGAAGCTCGCCCAAGACATGATAGCCTTTTTACACCGCCACCAACCTAGAGTTTGCCCAAGCCAGGGCGTCCTGCGGATACGGAGCTATCCTAAGGCGAGATGCCGTCTACACTACTGCGAACCTGGAGCATGCCCAAAGCGACGCATCGTCTACGCCGCGTTGAACATGTAGCTCGTCAAAGCCAGTGTGTCTAGCAGAGTCGGGGCTCGTCCATGGAAGAGTGTCATCTAGTACATCATTGAAACGGATCCCATACATGTTAGGAGTGGTCTACTCCTCCTTCAACATGGAGCTCACCCGAGGTGATCTGCAATCTGTGTCACCGCCAATATGAAGCCCCTAAGTTGGGCGCCCGTCGAAGCAACCTCCAACATGGGGCTCGCCCAAGGCTGGGGGGCACCTATGTAATGCCCTCGATGCGGCTATATCTCCCACGTGTCGAGGAACGACTTAGAGGCATAATCGCATTGAAAGCAATGTCGCAAGTGAGGTAATCTTCACACAACCCATGTAATACATAAGGGAAAAGAATACATAGTTGGCTTACAATCGCCACTTCACACAATACATGAATAAAGCATTACATCATCCAAGTACAATCAAGGTCTGACTACGGAACCAAAATAAAAGAAGAACCCCAAATACGACAAGGTCCCCGATCGACCCCAACTGAGCTCCATTACTAATCAACTAGAACGAAACAACACAAAGGACAAGATCTTCATCGAGCTCCTCCTGAGCTTGGTTGCGTCATCTGCACGGTTCAACGGCACCTGTAAGCTGGTTTTGGAAGTACCTGTGAGTCACGGGGACTCAGCAATCTCGCACCCTCGTGATCAAGACTATTTAAGCTTATGGGTAAGGTAAAGGTATGAGGTGGAGCTGCAACAAGCGACTAGCATATATGGTGGTAACATACGCAAATGAGAGCGAGAAGAGAAGGCAAAGCACGATCGAGAAACTATGATCAAGAAGTGATCGTAGAACAACCTACGTCAAGCATAACTCCAACACCGTGTTCACTTCCCGGACTCCGCCGGAAAGAGACCATCACGGTTACACACGCGGTTGATGTATTTTAATTAAGGTCAACTTCAGGTTTTCTACAACCGGACATTAACAAATTCCCATCTGCCCATAACCGCGGGCACGACTTTCGAAAGTTCAATCCCTGCAGGGGTGTCCCAACTTAGCCCATCACAAGCTCTCACGGTCAACGAAGGATATTCCTTCTAGCGGGAAGACCCGATCAGACTCAGAATCCCGGTTACAAGACATGTCGACAGGTAAAACAAGACCAGCAAAGCCGCCCGATGCACCGACAAATCCTGATAGGAGCTGCACATATCTCGTTCTCAGGGCACACTGGATAGGTCAAGCTACAAGTAAAACCAACCCTCTAGTTGCCCCAAGGTGGCCCCGCAGGCTGCCCGTTTTAGACCAACACTCAGAGGAGCACTAGACCGGGGGGGGGGGGGGGGTTAAAATAAAGATGACCCTCGGGCTCGCAAAAACCCAAGGGAAGGTTATAGGTTGTTAGTGCAAATGGTAAAACCAAGGTTGGGCCTTGCTGGAGGAGTTCTATTCAAGGCGAACTGTCAAGGGGTTCCCATTATTACCCAACCGCGTAAGGAACGCAAAATCCGGAAACATAACACCAATATGACGGAAACTAGGGCGGCAAGAGTGGAACAAAACACCAGGCATAAGGCCGAGCCTTCCACCCTTTACCAAGTATATAGATGCATTAATTAAATAAGATATATTGTGATATCCTAACAAGTAAACATGTTCCAAACAAGGAACAACATCTCCATGTTCCAACAAGGAACAAACTTCAATCTTCATCTGCAACTAACAACGCTATAAGAGGGGCTGAGCAAAGCGGTAACATAGCCAAACAACGGTTTTCTAGGACAAGGTGGGTTAGAGGCTTGGTTCAACAATATGGGAGGCATGATAAGCAAGTGGTAGGTATCGCAGCATAGGCATAGCAAAAGAGCGAGCAACTAAGCAAGCAAAGATAGAAGTGATTTTGAGGGTATGGTCATCTTGCCTGAGATCCCGCAAGGAAGAAGAACTAGTCCGTGAAGAAGACAAACGGACGTAGCCAATGAATCCTCACAACACGATGTTACCGGATTACCGAGATGAAGTGCACCGGAAAGAAAGCAAACAACAAAGTAAACAACCACTACAACAACATGGCACGATGCGCAAACAAGTATGATGCATGTCCGGTTTAATTAGGCATGGCATGGGAAAATGCACAAGCAATTCTACAAATTAAGTGGAGCTCAATATGCAACGGAGTTACATATTGAAGAAAACACCACATGACTTATTTAGTTCTCTCTCGTTTATCTACCCATCAAGATTAAATGTTGTTAGCATGGCAAGAGGGTGAAGCAAATGAAAACTACCTATCTAGTCAAGTTTAAATGAGGCCAGAAACAACGAACAACAATTCCAGAAACTCCTCATATGCATATATTAGGTTTGGTACTGTTCTGCCCTAAACATAATTTTAGAGTTGTTAAGCATGCAAAGTGAAGCCACCATGTTAAACTAGGCAAAATTCTACCCCATTTAAACCATTTTAACATGGAATAGGGGCAAATTTAATCAAACCGCATTTTAAACATTTTAAACATGATTGAAAGTGGCATATAATTAACCTACACATAATTCTAAGCATTTTTCATATATAATTCATTTTAATCCGATGCACCAATTGGGAGTTATTATATGCATGTAGCCTAGGGGCTTTTCTGTAAAACAGTAAAACCTGAGATATAAAACAAATCGGCCAGGACTGAAAAAAAACGTTCATGGGCTGGAACTGGCCGGCCCAACAGTGGAAGGGAAAAAAAATGAGGCGCTGGGGATGGCCTCACCATGGGCCAAGCCCAGATCAGGGGGAGAGGCCCAGGCAGGCCGGCTCTGGAGGGGAATCAGGCTGGCCTTGGCGCTGGATGCGGTCAACGCGAGCGTTCGTCCTCTTCCTGGTTCGAACGAAGCAGAGTAGCAGCGGCACTTGGCGAGGCGGCACGACGAGGGACTTGGCGCGCACTCCGGCGAGGACGGACGAAGGGGCCGGATCCAGGCGGCGAAGGAGGAACGGCGAAGGCTCCATGGCTTGACGGCGTCCAAACAGCGAACAGAGGGGGCTTGAGCGAGCTCATGCTCGATGAAGAAGGAAGCAGAGGCCAGCGGAACCAGTTTCAGGCGCCGGGGAGGAGCAGGGGACTCCATGGCGAGGAAAAAACAAGGGCGACGGCTCGACGGCACGGGACTTGGCACGACTGTGAAGCCTCAGGCGACGGACGGGCGACGAGGAGGTCGTCCAGGGCAACGGGAACCTGCAGGGGGGTTCTCTGTAGGCGCTGCGAAGGATTCAGAGAAGGAGATTAGTGTGTGAGAGAGAGAAACATAAGCAGGAGGGAAAGGGAGCAGGGCTCTCGGGGCACTCATCTATTGGTGGTGCTCGTCGGCGGAGGGGGCTCTGGTGGCCGGGCAGCGCGAGGGGGGAATGAGGTGGGGAGGAGGCGCTCGGGACAGGAGCTGGCTGCGGGAGGAGCGGGAGAAGAGGAGCTCCTCCGATTGGCCGGGTGGATCGAGGGGAGGAGGCGCTGCGAGGGGATCGATGGAGGTAGGTGGCGGCGCTGGGTTGGCTCGGGAAGGAGTGAGGGGATCCCGAGGAAGAAAACTAGGTGCGTGGCGGCGGAAGGATTTGGAGGATGGGACAGCTCCCCTAGATTTTAGGGTTTGTCCAAAATAGTCTAGGAGTGGACTATATATATATGGAAAGAGGGGAGTTTAGGGTAGATTTGGACCCTCCGATCAAAATCGGGCGGTTCAAGAAAAACTAGGTTAGGAAGCCCAATAAATAAAACAGAGACGTTTTGTAGATGTTTGGGGATGATCCGGATCCAACGGTGACGAAAGTCCGGTTCGGGTCCGGGACAACTTTTCGGACGCGCGCGCGAGGGGGTTTGATGCACTAAGCAAAGAGGGTTTCGGACCGTGCGGTCGCATCAGACAACTCCGGAAGCGAAGAGGGATGGACTAGGTGGGCTGTGGCGAGACTGCGAGGGGGAGAAGAGAGAGAGAGGGCCCGACATCTGTTTCCGGAGACCGAAAACGTCCGACGTTAGACCGACTATAATGTCGCTATAGTTTAACGGTTGGGCTATCAAACGAAGTCCGAATGCGATGAAACTTGACAGGCGGCCCATCTACACTATAATAAGACCACACGCCAACTGTCATCCCATTCCGAGAACATTTTCCGGCCACTTATAAAATAATATTTCGGACATGCCGCGGGCGCGTGCAAGTGTGACTAGGCTCAGAATGGACAACGGAGAGAACTATGAGACCCGGACGGATGCAAGTTTCGAAAACATGATGATGCAATGCACATGATGGCATGATAAGATGCAACATGCAAGCAAATGACATGACAACGACAGCGAATAACTGACGGACACCTGGCACATCGGTCTCGGGGCGTTACAACACTCCACCACTACGAGAGGATCTCGTCCCGAGATCTAGAATGGCACCGGAGGGGAAAACGGAAGAGCAAGAGAAGAGGTAAAACTAAGTTTCTTCTTTGACAAACGAGTGAAACCAATGAACCTTGAGAGGTTAAACAATTTGAAAGAAGAATACAACGAGATGAACGAAGTTGAAAACACTCCGTTAGAAAAGAGGAACGATGAACATTACTAGAATCTTGTAGGTTGAAAGACATAAGAAAAGGGTTACAAAGGACAAGAAGTACATGCAAGCACTCCAGTTGAAACGAGATGTACAAGGAACAATAAAGATCAATTACGATAACACTCCAATCGGAAAAGGAAGGTAAAGAATATGAGCTTGGCAAAATGAAAGCACTTGGATGAGAGTCCGGTTAGAAGAGTAAAGATAGACACAACACTCCGGTTAAACAAGATAGAGAAGGAATAAGAATAATATAATTTGGGCAGCACTCTGACTGTAAATGGAAGGAATTGAACATGATCTTGAAAAACAAAATGATGGGTTGAATAGAGCAACATCACAATGCCTCTGGAACAAAAGTAATAATGGAATCAAAAGAACGTAGGAGAAAACAACATCTTCTACCTCAAATGAGCTTGAAAAGCATCTTTAGGAGAAGAGTTGAACGGAGTTGTTGGAAAACCAACAACGAAAAGAGTAAGCTTGATGTGGGCTTAAGGAAAACATCTCAAAACTGAGGTGAAATTCTGCCACTAACGGAAACAAAATATTGGATTGATATGAACGAGGAGACGAGAAACTCATTTCACCGGGAGGATAAATTAAGAACTTGGGTCATTATAAGCACCATAGATAGCAACAATCCTTCAGGAAGGATTTAGGTGAAAATATGACACAAGACAACTCCAATGAAGAGATTAATGGATTTAAACTACCTCATTCTTGATAACTTGTGAATCATGAAACACGAAGGGAAAATTATCAAGAATAACATAATACCACCTTCAATGATATGGAAGAAAGGAATTGCACTCCGGATTGCAAGAAGAAGAATGCTTGAGCTCCCTAGAAATGAATCTCAATGAAAACTTTGAGAAGGAATTAAATCCTTGATGAATTGTCATGTAGAACATCCATGAAGAACTCCGTTAACAAAAGGATAACGAGAAGAAAGGGAAGTTGAAAACACAAGGTGAAACCTTGCAATGATTTAGATGAAGCTTTGCGACGAGCTAAAGTGGAAACTTGGAACTCCGGAAAAGAAAGATGAATAAAAGAAATCAAGAATTTATTCGACATGAGCAAACTCCGAAGGAAGGAATTGATCACTTGGATGAAACAAGAATAAGAATTACATTATGCGTATCCTTCACCAATTAAATTGATGACAATCAACGGATTCGACATATTACTTATTCTCGTAGAAAAGATTAAGAGAGATATAACATAAACTTGGGAAAGGTCTTCAATGAACCACCGGAATGATTGGAACAACGAATGAATTGATATGATAACATCGAAAGAAAATCCTAGAAGAACCACCGTAAGAATTGAACAACAAATAAAGTAAAAGGATGAATCACTGGTAAGAATTGTGAAATGAATGAAGCAAAGGCACAATTAACCGGGAAGAATATGAAGAACGAGTGAAGATACTTGAGGGTATTTAGATACAAGTGGATGAAGAGATCAAGAACTGCTTAGATAAAACTTGAATGAAGCACCGGTAAAAATTTGGAGAACAATAGTTAAGAGATGAGAATGAATAAATCTTCTGAAATGATGGGCTCCGGATAATCAAATTGAAAATACTCTGAATTACTCCGGATGGGTGAAAAGAAATTCTCACAACCGAAACAATTATGGGAGGATGGCAGAGAATGGGGCAAGATTTAAAAGAAACTCTTCTTCGGTCTTCAAAATCTGAGAATGGCGATGAGAAACACCACCAAATTGTTGAGATACTCCGAAAGAATCAAAAGCGAAGAGATTGAGCCAATGATGAAAAGAATGTGGACGATCTTGGAGAAAAACATAAAACTTATGATGATTCATTCTTATGTCAAACTTCGAAATGAAATTTGAGGGTAGCTCCGGGAAAATTAGAAGAGTCAGGTAAGATCCTGGGAAAAGACCTGTGGGTTAGGGCCCACTCAAAAGATACAATGTTGAAAAGATTACTTGAAAAGAGAGGTTGCCCCGGTTGAATTAAATGGCTTGAAAGAGATAACAAACCTCGAAAGATCTTGAACGAATGCAGAGTGGAAAACACGAATCTTCGAGATATCTTGAGCACTCCGGAACAATTAAGTAGCGAGAAGTGAATGATAAGAAGGTGCACCAGTAAGAAAAAGGTATTTGAAACAAGGAAAAAGGATATGATTTACAAGGCTTGACTTGGTTCCACCGGAGAAGAAAGAAAACCGAGAATGATGAGCTTGAAGCTCCACTAGAATCTTCATGAGCATCACTGTGCAAGAACATTGATGGAAAAGGAATGAAGAGACTACACATCAATAAGATGGATACTTGATCAAGAAATATGAATCCTTCAAGGAAAACAAGGGTGGGAGGGTGGGAAAACACCTTGAGAATGAAACGAACACCGTTGAGAAGAAAAGATAATTGATCTTGCTGATGTTGAAATGATCGGATCCACTTGAAGAGAAACACGCCGGTGAAAAGGATTGACAAGACAATCTTGATGATCAAGAAGGATTGGTATCCACATCGGAGTATGAGAACACCACTTAGGAAAAGGTATGGAATCAACATTTGACTTTGAAGCAACTCGAATACCACAACTCAAAACAAAACACAGGATTGGCTTGCAGAATAAGCCGGAACAAACATATGATAGAGATTTCGTCCGAAGTTTTTGTGGTGGGGCCTACACGGGCTCGATCGTACAACACCATCATGTACAAGGCAGTGCACATGACATACAAAGCGTCCCCGAGTCGGCATAGCCAAGGACTCTTTAAGACACAACGAGACCACTGTAAAACCAACCGTGAATAGGCGGACCACTAGACGTCGAACCCCAATTTCATATCATACATCTGTTGGAAAGATATCCTAAGAGCTACTTGAATTCCCACTTATAAACTCCCGAAATTTTCCGATTATGCAATCAGGTGTTGGGGATACAGGGGAAGCATAATATCTCACCCAAATCTAGCAAATCCTACATCCAGTTGTATCCATCCTTCAACACATAACCAAGAAACCTTCGGAAATCGTTTACCTCAACCTTCGAAAAGCATCCGTTATACAAGTTATGGCAATACTCCCGAACTCCCGCCCCAGTACTAGGTGGCGTCGAGGTTATCTCACCAACAACTGCATAAAAGAGATTTTCGATGTCGGCGAAACTAAACTCAGGTATTCCACAACTGCAACGATAAATTTGTGACGACAACACCTCGGAGCTCAACTCCCCGGGACACTGCCACAACCCCTAAATGACAGGAGGCACCAAGAACATTGTTCTCATCACAAAACCATCGGAACAATTCCAAGATACCGGCGTGATCCTAAATTTTTTTAGTGAAATTTGAGAAGAGAAGAGTCAAAACTCTACGTCAGGATGCCTTACCAGAGCAATGAAGGGACTGGGGAGAAAAAGAATTCCTAAACTCTCCGATATATAATTCCTAAATGACTCAAAACATTTTTCTCGACTCAACAACGGCTGCTAAATACGATCAAGCAGTGGGGGCTCCTAAGGTCGGGGAAGGCTCTGATTACCAACTTGTAACGCCCTCGATGCGGCTATATCTCCCACGTGTCGAGGAACGACTTAGAGGCATAACCGCATTGAAAGCAATGTCGCAAGTGAGGTAATCTTCACACAACCCATGTAATACATAAGGGAAAAGAATACATAGTTGTCTTACAATTGCCACTTCACACAATACATGAATAAAGCATTACATCATCCAAATACAATCAAGGTCCGACTACGGAACCAAAATAAAAGGAGAATCCCAAATACGACAAGGTCCCTGATCGACCCCAACTGAGCTCCACTACTGATCAACTAGAACGAAACAACACAAAGGACAAGATCTTCATCGAGCTCCTCCTGAGCTTGGTTGCGTCATCTGCATGGTTCAACGGCACCTGCAAGCTGGTTTTGGAAGTACCTATGAGTCACGGGGACTCAGCAATCTCGCACCCTAGCGATCAAGACTATTTAAGCTTATGGGTAAGGTAAAGGTATGAGGTGGAGCTGCAGCAAGCGACTAGCATATATGGTGGCTAACATACGCAAATGAGAGCGAGAAGAGAAGGCAAAGCACGATCAAAAAACTATGATCAAGAAGTGATCCTAGAACAACCTATGTCAAGCATAACTCCAACACCGTGTTCACTTCCCGGACTCCGCCGGAAAGAGACCATCACGGTTACACACGCAGTTGATGTATTTTAATTAAGGTCAACTTCAGGTTTTCTACAACCGGACATTAACAAATTCCCATCTGCCCATAACCGCGGGCACGGCTTTCGAAAGTTAAATCCCTGCAGGGGTGTCCGAACTTAGCCCATCACAAGCTCTCAAGGTCAACGAAGGATATTCCTTCTAGCGGGAAGACCCGATCAGACTCGGAATCCCGGTTACAAGACATTTCGACAGGTAAAACAAGACCAGCAAAGCCGCCTGATGCGCCGACAAATCCCGATAGGAGCTACACATATGTCGTTCTCAGGGCACACCGGATAGGTTAAGCTACGAGTAAAACCAACCCTCGAGTTGCCCCGAGGTGGCCCCGCAGGCTGCCCATTTCGGACCAACACTTAGAGGAGCACTGGCCCGGAGGGGTTTAAAATAAAGATGACCCTCGGGCTCGCGAAAACCCAAGGGAAGGTTATAGGTTGTTAGTGCAAATGGTAAAACCAAGGTTAGGCCTTGCTGGAGGAGTTTTATTCAAGGCGAACTATCAAGGGGTTCCCATTATTACCCAACTGCGTAAGGAACGCAAAATCCGGGAACATAACACCAATATGACGGAAACTAGGGCGGCAAGAGTGGAACAAAACACCAGGCATAAGGCCGAGCCTTCCACCTTTTACCAAGTATATAGATGCATTAATTAAATAAGATATATTGTGATATCCCAACAAGTAAACATGTTCCAAACAAGGAACAACATCTCCATGTTCCAACAAGGAACAAACTTCAATCTTCACCTGCAACTAACAACGCTATAAGAGGGGCTGAGCAAAGCGGTAACATAGCTAAACAACGGTTTGCTAGGACAAGGTGGGTTAGAGGCTTGGTTCAACAATATGGGAGGCATGATAAGCAAGTGGTAGGTATCACAGCATACGTATAGCAAAAGAGCGAGCAACTAAGCAAGCAAAGATAGAAGTGACTTCGAGGGTATGGTCATCTTGCCTGAGATCCCGCAAGGAAGAAGAACTGGTCCATGAAGAATACAAACGGACATAGCCAACGAATCCTCACAACACGATGTTACCGGATTACCGAGACGAAGTGCACCGGAAAGAAATCAAACAACAAAGTAAACAACCACTACAACAACATGGCACGATGCGCAAACAAGTATGATGCATGTCCGGTTTAATGAGGCAAGGCATGGCAAAATGCACAAGCAATTCTATAAATTAAGTGGAGCTCAATATGCAACGGAGTTACATATTGAAGAAAACACCACATGACTTATTTAGTTCTCTCTCGTTTATGTACCCATCAAGATTAAATGTTGTTAGCATGGAAAGAGGGTGAAGCAAATGAAAACTACCTATCTAGTCAAGTTTAATTGAGGCCGGAAACAACGAACAACAATTCCAGAAACTCCTCATATGCATATATTAGGTTTGGTACTGTTCTGCCCTAAACATAATTTTAGAGTTGTTAAGCATGCAAAGTGAAGCCACCATGTTAAACTAGGCAAAATTCTACCCCACTTACATATAAAGATTTTTAAATTCCGAGCTACGGTTAATTAGTTATGAATTAAACCATTTTAACATGGCATAGGGGCAAATTTAATCAAACCGCATTTTAAACATTTTAAACATGATTGAAAGTGGCATATAATTAACCTACACATAATTCTAAGCATTTTTCATATATAATTCATTTTAATCTGATGCACCAATTGGGAGTTATTATATGCATGTAGCCTAGGGGCTTTTCTGTAAAACAGTAAAACCTGAGATATAAAACAAATCGGCCAGGACTGAAAAAAAACGTTCATGGGCTGGAACTGGCCGGCCCAACAGTGGAAGGGAAAAAAATGAGGTGCTGGGGATGGCCTCACCATGGGCCAAGCCCAGATCGGGGGGAGAGGCCCAGGCAGGCCGGCTCTGGAGGGGAATCAGGCTGGCCTTGGCGCTGGATGCCGTCAACGCGAGCGTTCATCCTCTTCCTGGTTCGAACGAAGCAGAGTAGCAGCGGCACTTGGCGAGGTGGCGCGACGAGGGACTTGGCGCGCACTCCGGCGAGGACGGACGAAGGGGCCGAATCCAGGCGGTGAAGGAGGAACGGCGAAGGCTCCATGGCTTGACGGCGTCGAAACAGCGAACAGAGGGGGCTTGAGCGAGCTCATGCTCGATGAAGAAGGAAGCACAGGCCGGCGGAACCAGTTTCAGGCGCCGGGAAGGAGCAGGGGACTCCATGGTGAGGAAAAAAACAAGGGCGACGGCTTGACGGCACGGGACTTGGCGCGGCTGCGGAGCCTCAGGCGACGGACGGACGACGAGGAGGTCGTCCATGGCGACGGAAACCTGCAGGGGGGGTTCTCTGTAGGCGCTGCGAAGGATTTAGAGAAGGAGATTAGTGTGTGAGAGAGAGAAACAGAAGCAGGAGGGAAAGGGAGCAGGGCTCTCGGGGCACTCATCTGCTGGTGGTGCTCGTCGGCAGAGGGGGCTCTGGTGGCCGGGCAGCGCGAGGGGGGAACGAGGTGAGGAGGAGGCGCTCGGGACAGGAGCTGGCTGCGGGAGGAGCGGGAGAAGAGGAGCTCCTCCGATTGGCCGGGTGGATCGAGGGGAGGAGGCGCTGCGTGGGGATCGATGGAGGTAGGTGGCGGCGCTGGGTTGGCTCGGGAAGGAGTGAGGGGATCCCGAGGAAGAAAACTAGGTGCGTGGCGGCGGAAGGATTTGGAGGATGGGACAGCTCCCCTAGGTTTTAGGGTTTGTCCAAAATAGTCTAGGAGTGGACTATATATATATGGAAAGAGGGGAGTTTAGGGTAGATTTGGACCCTCCGATCAAAATCGGGCGGTTCAAGAAAAACTAGGTTAGGAAGCCTAATAAACAAAACGGAGACGTTTTGTAAATGTTTGGGGATGATCCGGATCCAATGGTGACGAAAGTCCGGTTCGGGTCCGGGACAACTTTCCGGACGCGCGCGTGAGGGGGTTTGATGCACTGAGCAAAGAGGGTTTCGGACCGTGCGGTCGCATCGGACAACTCCGGAAGCGAAGAGGGATGGACTAGGTGGGTTGTGGCGAGACTGCGAGGGGGAGAAGAGAGAGAGAGGGGGGGCGGCATCTGTTTCCGGAGACCGAAAACGTCCGACGTTAGACGGACTATAATGTTGCAATAGTTTAACGGTTGGGCTATCAAACGAACTCCGAATGCGATGAAACTTGACAGGCGGTCCATCTACACTATAATAAGACCACACGCCAACTTTCATCCCATTCCGAGAACATTTTCCGGCCACTTATAAAATAATATTTCGGACATGTCGCGGGCGCGTGCAAGTGTGTCTAGGCTCAGAACGGACAACAGAGAGAACTGGGAGACCCGGAAGGATGCAAGTTTCGAAAACATGATGATGCAATGCACATGATGGCATGATAAGATGCAACACGCAAGCAAATGACATGACAACGACAACGAATAACTGACGGACACCTGGCACATCGGTCTCGGGGCGTTACAACCTATATTATCACTGTCATCGCAGGAGCCCATCCATGCCAGGTCATCGTCTACTCCACTACTGAGGAGGATATCCTTCTACACATTTGTCGAAACAGAGCCTACTCCATGGTGGGGCGCTGTCTACATTGGAGCTGACACAAGTCATTGTCGGGCATCATTTATGACGACTCTCGGATCGGCGAGGATTTTTGGCTACACCGACATCGGACATCTCCCACATCTACCCCAACATCAACACCGATGCACATCATCAACATCGTCTTAGCATCGGCGAGGCGAAGTTGTACTCCACCAACATGTCATTTCCCAATGAACTAATCCATATCTTGCCAGGCACCGATGAGGCGAAGGCAAGTCATCCAGTCCGACCCCGACAAGGCGGACACCACCACGCCCGGCACCAACGAGGCGAAGGCCACCCACTTCATCATTGGACAATGACAAGATGGATGGATACGCCTTAGCAGAGCCAGAGCGATGGGCGTACCGCTCTCCCTTCATTTCATCACCACATCCCCATCATCTAGACCAAGCCAACGGAGCAATTGAAGCCTTCAACAAGAAGCTCAAGAAGACAATGACAAGGTACCAGAGAGATTACCATGAAAGTCTATTTGAGTCCTTGTGGGCGTACCGCATTACGGTCCGTATCCCAACACAGGCAACTCCATTTCTCTCATTTAGGGGAGTGAAGCGATCCTGCCACTGGAGGTCCATCTACCCTCTTTACGAGTGGCTATCCAAGATGAGATCACCCATGCCGAACAGGTACAACCGCGGTTCGAGGAGCCCAACGCCCTTGAAGAGGGGCGACTTCATGCCCTACAAAACCAGGAGCTTTACAGCCAGAATGTGGTGAGAACCTACGACAAGCTCGTCAAGGAACGCATCTTCCGAAAAGGCGATTTGGTTCTCGTGCTTAGGCAACCCATCGTCGTGACGGACAGGACGAAGGGCAAGTTCGAGGCAAAGTGGGAAGGGCTATACGTCATCGAGCAAGTTTACGACGGGGGAGCATACCAGCTCATCGATTCCCAAGGAGTCCGACCTATGCCCCCAATCAACGGAAGGTTCCTCAAAAAATATTTTTCTTAAAATTTTGCCTCTTTTGCCGCCTTTCGGATTTTTTTGGGGGAATATTTTTCTATGGGCTATCAGATCCATGGTGCATTCTCCATTGCATTTCGTGGATATATCTAGTTTTCCCCAATTTTTACGGACGAAGTCCAACAAAAGAATGGCTTTCCCCTATCGCACTACGCTGTTGATTGAAGTTTCAGCTACCCTAGGACTTGTTGGAGGGCGGCACAATGTGTCAATTTGCAGGTGGAGCAGCTCCTACACCCATAATGCACAACACGTAGAAGGTGTATGCTTCCGGAGGCAGTAGAGATGATTACTTGGGCACTTCTGAGTATTGAGACCCGCGCTCTTCATGTTTCCTGGCATGCTTCATGTTCACAGAGGCTCGCACTCCAGGGAAGACTATAGGAAAAGATCATGGAGAGTTGCCTGACCCAACACAAGTTGGTTTGGTGCATAGTCACATGGCAACCCTGGGGTGCGTGACCAGAAGCCCTAGATAACGTGTAGAGGGTTTTTCCTAGTCCACAGACGTGAATAGTTGCCTTCCAAGTTCTCAAGGTGGGTCCCAAAGAATCCTGGAAGAAGAGTCCTCAAGAAGTTTGAGCCGAATGTCAAAATAAGTCCATGAAGTCCACGACCAACCAATTATCCATGTGAGCAATCATAATAAAGTTCCAAAAGTCCAAGAAGCAAATTCAAGAAAAGATCCCAATAGTTCAAGAAGCAATCAAGTGGTCGCAATTAGTAAGGAACCCACTGGAAGGAAGGCGGGAGGTAGCCGTTCACCACCCCCAATATGCACGAAGAAAAATTGCCAAGCCTTTGTCCCAAAACCACTTGCCCTGAACTTACCATACCCAAGTCTCTGGGTACATGGGGTATGTGCAGGGGGCATGTCGAGCTGTGGGGCCCTCAATATGATGATGGGCTAGAGTATGAATATTCGTTGCCTCTTGGAAGCATCCCGAAACACGACGTCTTCATACACGTACACCAAAGCTATTTAAGTTGTTGAGTTGCAATCGTCAAGGTCTTTCGACGGTTCCCAATGACAAGTTCTTCGGTAGCCTTCTCAGATATCACGCCTATAGCTGGTGTATAACGGGAAAGCCAACATTTTAAATCCCACAAACATTTTTCCCCTCTCATTTTCGCCTGTTTTCCTTTGGTGCTTCTAGATTCTGCTCCTCCGACATCTTTGCAGCCATGGAGAGGCAATCCATGTCATCGTCGACGGCAATCTGACGACAAGCCACTACATCGAACTACGTCGGGGGTGTTTGGGTGCAGCAATACCCATGCGTCCTTGACAACGCCGACGACAGCCCCGCAACCAATGGTCTACACGGACATGCACGATGGGTGCTAGAAGGCAACACTAGAATTGTCACAGCATGGATGGTGCGACAGTTCGTTCAACGAAGCGGAGCTATCGATGGTATACCGATGCCTCGCCTACATCAACACAAGGAGATCATGGGAGTAGTGCAACGTGCTAGTGCGGCCAGTGTGAACCTGTGAAACCCTCCAATCAAGTCGGCTGGCACCGTAGCAGCTGGACGGCCTCGACGAAATTGGTAAATTTTTATTTTTTGTTTTCAGGACAAGGCATGATGTTTCGCCATGGAATGAAGACAGGATAGGGTTCCTTCGTTGGCTTGCATAGTGCGTGTTATACGATCCAACGAGCACCCTAGAGAACAGAAGTGTGGATGGACATGCCTACACTAATTTACATTACTATCAATCAATCATCTTCGAGGACGACTATCTTCGGGACAATGCTCAATATCACGAACCTCGGGTCAATACCTCTCTAGGCTGCACACATGTTGATGCGCCAATTTGTTACAAAAAAATGTTTTCACCAAACTAAGTTAGATCGCTTCATGCTCAAACTTTATTTGGTGAGGGGGCATTTGTTTGACGCAGTTTTGTACTAAAGAAGAGAGTTTAAATAAGTACTAAAAAGATACGGATCAACTCTTTTTCCTCTCTCTCTTACATGATTGATCCCTTAACTATTTTTTTTCTGAACGAAAAGGAATTTTCGGGAGTGCAGGATATACAGGGAAGAGTATATGTACACACATGGTGGACTAGTGCATGAACGAACTAGTTAATCTTTTGATTGATCTTGTACGTGGTGCATGGCAATTTTGCCTACGTACATACATGCATGCTTGAGGGGGGCAATATGTACAGCGGAAATATATGCCTCGGTTATACATGGCGGCCGCGACGGCGGACATACAAATAAGCATACAAACACCCGCACATATGATGGATTGATCGTTATATTTTTTAGGTCTAGATGTGCCAACGAGGACTGGGCCGGAAGGACTGCGCAGCGTATACACCAGGAAGGCTATGGTTAGCTAGCCTCATCGTTGTTGGAAGTTGATACGAGCTCCATGGCCAGTATGAAGCAAAGGCCCGGCGAGTAAAAGTAAAAAAAGAGATATATCATAAAAGTTGTCATTTTATTGATCGATGATACAAAAGTTCACTGGGACTAATCAAACTTTGTTCTGGATGAGCTAAGACAAATTGAATTTAACTAAGATAGAACCTATTTGAACTAAGTGCAGCTTTTGCAGAGGAGTCCATGATCTCTTAGCCCGCTCCCTCACTCAGGAGCTTTGTATGCTAGGATCGTCGCAATCTCTGGAAGTGTTCCACCGGCAGCCAGGAAGGCAGCTGCCTCCGCACGGCGTCTGCTTTTTAGAATCACCGGGGGGGAGTTTCCCCACCTAAATATATTACTCAAATTGGCCAAAATGCCAGAGTGGTGATCCTGTTTATAAGGAAAACCGAATCGAAAACCTTAAACAAATTGACCCCGTTTATAAGGCAAACTGGGCCGAAAACCAAACATAAGACCAACACCATGAGGGACACAAGTAGATGTGGGGTGTCGTCGAGAGATCATAATACGAGGACTTTGCAAACAGTCGAACACATCGGCAGGCAAACCGGCCCCATGGCACAACTCAGGAGCATCCACGGCCAACGAGTGGCATCCCAGACACGAACCTTGACTGGGGCTCCGCCATAGAAAGAACGGAACGAATATCAGCTTGAGAGGAATCTTGCGCCATACTTGAGCAAAGATGAGTCGAGACAACACCAAGAGCACCAAGCTCGCCACAACACAACGGTAACCATGAGAGGTTCTTGAGCAACCATTACCATAGCCGCATGAGAACACCACCACCGTAGACGAAGAGCTCCAATCAACCGAGACCATCCATGATGCCTCAAGGCTATTGGTGCAGTCGAAGGGCAACGAGCGACGGAGTCCACACCGGACGAAGAGTCACACGCTGCCGAGTCTACATCACAACAGCGGCACCGCCGGCGAAGCCGAAGGGCATCAAGGAGCCGAGTCTACACCTTGATAGCTTCTCCGAGCACACCAGCAGAAGTCGGCCGCGCCACCACCGCCGACCAACCCGCAGTGAGCATCCACCACGCAATCCACCAAGCTGATGCCTTCAGGAAGGAATGCAACGCGAATAGCGCCGCCATCAGCCGTTCCGGACAGACCAGGGACATGGGTTTCCCTAGGAGCCTCGAAGGGGAAGTCACTATGACAGCGATGCCTCCAAGGAGGTCAGCGGCACCCGCGGGAGTCACCATCGCCGGCTCCGGTAGGAGCTGTGGCTTTCGCCCAAGTGAGCAGACCACCTCCGAGGAGCACCGGTAGACTGCGAATCACTCCTCCCTACACCACCACAGAGCAAGGGTCACTGCAGCCCGCCGCCGCACATGACCAAATCCGAACCACTATAGACCAGATCCTACTCATCCGCTATTGAGCATCACCACCGCCTCAGGAGCACCACACCTTGCCGCCGGCAAAGTCGAGCAGCACCACCGCACCGCAGCTGTAAGCCTGCGAGCAGAGGACGGGGGGGCTGCCACCCCGCCCCATCGAGGTCAGCCAGATCTGAGGGCCGAGCCAGGGGCCCCGTGCGCCGCCACACGAGCCAGTCCCTAACTGCCGGATCCTCTCCACACCAGGCCAGGAGACGCTGCCGGAGGAGCCACCCACCGGACCTGATCCCCTGGACACTGGGACGACACCGCTGGCCGCCGAGCAGGCCGAAGAAGAGCCAACCCCATCCTCCTCCGCGAGCACCCGGCGTGGCAGCAACACCACGCCTAGGCCCGACCACCACGCCGGCCTAGCGGCCGCAGCGGCCACCATTGCCACGCAGACCGAGGCTGCAACAGGGCAGTCCCGGATCGAACCAGGGTCATCCACTACACCGCTCCACCACCCCAACGCCGCACTCGAGCGGCCAAGCCACGGCACGGACGAGATGTAGGTCGCCGGAGCTGGCTATGCCAAATCCGAGACCCACACGAGAACGCCGCCACGACCACCGAGGGAGGGCTCTGCCGTGCCTGAGGCCTTCCCACGACGCGAGCAAGGTCTCCGCCGCCACCGTCAGCCGCAGAGGCTTCGCCCTGCAGCTTCCTCTGGCGGCGGCGGAGAGGAGAGGGAGGATTTTGCGGCGGGGATCTAGGGTTGCTTTTTTCCGCCCGAAGCGCTCGCACGGGAGCGACGAGGGGGCCTGCTATCTTAGAAAACTTCAAACAATAAAACCGCTCCGCACGGCGTCTTGTGTACGACTCGGCCACCTGCGACAAACTCCGGACTACATCCTCATGAGCTTCAAGATGGCGGGAGCTAGAAGTCATCATGTCAGCTAGGACACATGTGCGCTTTTCAGCCAGTGCTGCCATCTCGGTTTCCTTCTCGCAGGGGGACTTGTACTCCTTGGCAAGCTGCTATTGTTTGTCGGCAAGTGTCCGATGTTCTTCGGCCAACTTCTTTTGTCTTTTGCAGAGGGAGGCAAGGTCGGTAAGGCGTCTCTCCAGGCGCGGCCCTTCCTTCTCGAGGCGGCGAAGTCCTTGAGTGATCCCCGCATGAGCTGCATCGAGTTTCTCCAGCAGAGATGACACATGTGCCGGCGCGGGTGCTGATGTGTAGGAAGTGGCAAGACCACCTTTTCCGCCCAGACGAGCCACCACTGCTTCAAGGTGGCGAATCAGAATCTTGAGGTCTGGCGGGACCTCGTTCGCATACGGGATCTTCCACATACTTATCGCAGACTCTATTCTCGTTATGCTTAGCTCCTCATTGATCGGCTGCTCCCTTAGCGCCTCTTGTATATCTTTGATTCCTATTGAGATGTACTTTGCTGCTATTCCGGGCGGGAGAACAAGGCTTAGCGTTGAGATGTTATTAGTTGGAGGGACTTTGAGCTTCTCAAGCAGAGTGTTTTCTCCAGCAAGGATATTCTGGTGTTGCTCAATTAATACACGGAGCTCCTTTGCCTCAGGGGAATAAAAGCCTTGTAGATTAGTTGATTTGCTGGAGACATCTATAAAGGTGACAAAAAGATAAAGAGTCAAGAAAGCATCAAAAGAAAATTCATGCAAAGGTGGCGGGGGTACTATACACGTACCGCAAGCAGACGGCCTTGGCTTCTTTGCTGTTATCCCAAAATCCTTGTCATTGATAGCTCCCGATGACCGCTTTTCCTCGACTTCGGGGGTGCATGTTGATGTGGTTAAAGAAGCGAGCTTTGTCACCAGGGAGGCGGGTTTTACAACGAGATCGCTCCCTGCCACAGTTGAAGAATTCGCAGCTAGATCACTCGCTGCCGGGGGCGTATGCTTCGCCACCGAACTAGACTTGGCCGGAGGTGCGGATTTGGTGGCCAACTCATCTTGGTCCATGTTTTCCATCACCTGGTCTAGGAGTTGCTCCATGTCGCGCCTCATAGGCACGTGCGGCAACACGTCATCAAGTTTGTCCTGCATGCATATAGGATACATGTAGGGGTAAGGAAAGAATACATTCATGCAAGCTCTACTTCCTTGCTATTTTCTTTACCTCTAGGTGCCCTAGTGGTGGAACATCGGCATCAAGGGAGATGACTGTCTTGTCGGAATTCTTGGAGTTGCGGCTGGGTTGGTGATGCGTAGTCTGTGACGTCGTGCTGCGTGGAGCACTCAACAATGGAGGTGTCAAACGTGTGTACTCCATGCCATTAGAGTTACTTCTTGACATGTTTGGTGGCGGTGGGGGAGGCATCAAGCTGCTTTTTCCGTTCCTAGTGCTACTCGAGTCATCAGCCTCTCGACTTCCCCGGGACCTCTTGGGCTTCTCGTTGTGTCCCATGTTCTTCTGATGATACAAGAAAAATAACCAATACCAAGTCAGCAAAAGAAAAGAAAAAAAGAGCAAAGGCGTACACATATCGGCTGAACAAGCATGCGGAGTCAAGGCCTTTCAACTTCGATTTGAGAAGCAACGAACTTTGGCGTTGTCTATTTTGTGGCTTGCGGTGTTGCTTGACCCATGGACGATGGAAGAACTTGTGTGTTGTGTTGCTTGACCGTGGATTTTGAGAAGTAACACTATCCAGGGTCCCATCTTTATAGCATCTTACATGGCGCTCACATGACAAGACCCGTACACCAACTCTGTTCGGACACGGTAAAACAAAAAAAAAGTTTGGATTTCACAAGAAGCTTGCCTTGCATAGAGCATTGGAGCACATAAGAAAGCTCGATGCATGTACTATACATATACGTATTCGGGTACTCGGCTGGCCGGCAATCTCGCGCGTATATGTACCCAAATACATGTAAGAAAAAGAAAAGGAGGCAAAGGGAGAGCTATGCGCGCGGTCATGTACGTGATATTCAAGCTCTTGCTATTTAGATGTTCATGTACATTCGATGCAAAAAAAGATGTTCATGTACATGCATGAAGGTACATTAAAGTACGTGTTCATACTCGTATGTCGGTCGGCAAGCTCGCACGCATATATATCGGAATATCCGCAAGCTTAAATATACTACGTATTTGGAATATAATCGTGTGTTGGCATGCACATACGAGCTCAAAAGTTGGCTAGTAAACTTCGAACCCTACTCCTGATCAGGTACGTTTCCTTTTCTTTGGTTTTGTTTTGCAGGCTTGTGAGATCAAGCAGCCGGTCAACCAGGACGAGGTGCAATACAAAAATTGGAAAGAGTTCGATCAATTGGCATGCATTAAACTGGAAAGAGAAAAGAAGATCATCATGAAAAGGCATATACACAACCGTGTCAGCTTATTTTCCTTGCTTGGAGTAGGCTTCTACGTTAAGAAAAATCGTAGAAGGAAACCTTGAGGGCCAGTCCGTGCGCTAGCTCTCCATGAGAACATGGTCCTCCCAGCCTATAAATACAGGAGCTAAGGGAACCCACCGAGGAGACACCCAGCCACCACAGTCGCCACCATCACGTGCCCAACAAACCCACACAGCAACACATCCACCAATCCAAGACCACATCCACGGCACGCAGAAACATCCAGCGACCAGAACTCATGCAGCAAGAGGTAGAAGGAGAGAAGAGAGATCGGCCTCGACATCTCGTCACAACAACGTCGACGATCATCCGTACAAGAAGCAGGCGCCTCGACAACAACATGAACACCAAGTCGATCTTCCTGAATGGTAAAGTTATCATCTAATCACTCCTTCATCCTTTATTATTGCATGCATGCACAACACATGGTGGCGCGGTGGAGCTCACGATCATGCAGCACTTTGTTGGCATTATCATCATCTTCATCAAGTTAACCAAGATGACGAGGCTACTCCCGGACTTCGCCAAGGCATGGAAGATGATGGCGTGTCGATGGGGCTGCCGGCGCGCAGCCCGTTGGCCTCCTTTGTGGCGGCCACCCTTGGTGATGAGGCCGACGACGTCTACTTCGTCAAGCTGGACCCCCGGAGGCGCGGAGCTTGCAAGGATTCTGTCGTGTGCCATGGAGGATGACGCCGCCGTGCCGCAGTGGATCGCGGAGCGAAGTTCGCCAGGACGACAACAGTGTCAATATCATCAAGCCAGCGCCATGAAGGACGAAGGCGTGGAGGCTCGAGAGGATGCCACCGCCGTGCCGTGATGGATGGCGCCACGGAGTTCGCCAAGATGACGCCAATGTCAACATCATCAACCCGGCGCCGCAAGGATCGTGACGGGGAGCTCGTAAGAAGGACACCGCCATCCACTTCGTCATGCTGGAGCTACAGGACGGAGGCGTGGCACCCGTTGAGGACGCCGCCGACGTCTACTTCGTCAAGCTGGAGCCCGGAGGCATGGAGCTCGTAGGGATTCCGCCATGTGCCACGGAGGAGGGTGAGATGGAGCTCGCTAGGACGAACGCCCGTCTTCTTCTTCATCAAGCCGGTGCCATGGAGGACAAAGGCGTGGAATCTCACAACGATGGCGCCGTCGTGCCACGGTGGATAGCGGCGTGGAGCTCGCCAAGACGACACCAATGCCAATATCACCAGGCCGGTGCCATGGAGGACGGAGGTGTGGAGCTCGCAAGGATGTCGTTGTCGTGCCGCGGTGGATGGTGGTGCGGAGCTCGCCGAGATGACGGCCATCTCCAACATCAACCCGGTACCGCGAAGGATCGGGGCGTGGAGCTAGCAAGAAGGACACCACCAATGTCTACCTCGTTAAGATGGAGCCCACGACCCGGAGCCATGAAGATGACACACCCCCTCGATGCTGCCCACAACACGGAGCTTGCGATGCGAAGAAGATGGCGCTACGCAATGACGTGGATTCACCAAACCTTACCACTACATGGTGCTATTTGCGACACGAAGCCCATGACAAGGCGTGATGGCGAGGAGGCGATGTCACTTCACTAACACTAACCCCCGATGGCCCCGTGAGGCAGTGTCCTTGTCTTGGAGGACCGCCGTAAACACGGCGTCCAGCCGAGACGAGGCACCAACCACACCGGCATTGCCGATACGAGCGAGCGTTGGTTTTACACCGACGCTGGTCTGCACAAAATAATACTCCCGCGAGGCAACCCCTTGCATACCCGACGAAGCCGCTACATCGTCAAGAAAGTCTGAGCTGAGCAGAACCCATGCAAGTTCAACACCGACTACATCAACGTTGTCAAGACCGATGAGGCGCGACGGAGAGGGCGAACGTGGCCAGCACAAAGCCATGTTTTGAGCGGCACGTGTACCGACAAGGACACGGGCTTTGCCGCCGCCCACGTCACACACACACACCATCATCATCATGCATGGAGAACGCGAAGTGAAGACGATAAAGACGACCACACGGCTTATTCAGAGGTATCTCGCAGAGCAACCCGCGGGAGTAATTAACCGGGAGCTTTTCGAGGCCCCGGGAATCAGGAGACCGCACATCGCCATAGTCAGGCAGGCCGCGCTAGTAGGCCACGGAGCGCAACCATTTTTTATGGGATCTTATAATTTTGTTCATCCAAAGATATAAATGAAATACTTGTTTCCTGTATCACTTTTCTTTGTATACTATGGTACACTAATACGCCTGCATTTTTCTTTTTCCCCGGTGCCTGAGAGAAATCCATACTCCTTCTCTTCCCTTCTCCGGGAGTACTTATAAGATTTTTCTCGTGTCAAACAGACAACATAAGGCAAACATTCTCAAATTTTTACTAGGGAATTGTGAGGTCATACCATGGCACCACGCCAGGCGTCATGTTTCCAAGCATTTATTTCATTTTTCTATAGTTGATAACCCAGTAAACGACGTGTTTGTTGTTGACTATTGCCACACATTTTCTTGAAATCTCTGCCCATTCCTTGTAAACGACATGAGAATTTCTAAATAGCACAGGCATGGTTTTTCATACCGTTTTTATGCACATTTTTATGCACCGATTGTTCGAATTTGAATTATGTGCATTAATGCCTAGAAAATACACACAATCTCCTAAATATGGTAAATGAGCCTCGAAAAATGCCAAATTTGAACACGTTGCATTGGAGGGGGTATGCTGATCCTTGGAAAAAACTGAATGACAAACTATGACGAAAATTTGGATTCCCCTTCAATCTTGGTGATTTCCCCCTCGAAACCATGAAACTTCCTCGGTAATGGTTCGATTTATGAAGAGCGTGCATGACAACATAAACCAAACCTTTTCAGCTTTTTACCAGAGCTCGGTGAGGCCATACCATGATACCATGCCAGGCGTCATGTTTCTCAAACACGTATTTTTTTAATAGTGCTTGCCCGAAATTATGATCATAGCACCATGAGACCAAATTTATCAAGTCAATGACAACTAAAGCGTCTTGCCCGGGAGTATGATCACATGCGGAACAAAACCTAGCTATGTCACCATGAAAAAAATGTTGACTTATCATTCCATGTTGACTCTTTTAGGTGCTTGCTGAGCCGTTGCTCATGATGACCGAGGAGATTTTATTGTAGCAGCAAATTGCTTTTTACCGCTTGTTCGTGATGTTCATTCAGTTGAGATAATTGCCACCAGTCTTTTCTTGGCAGCAAACTTAGAGGGTGCTTGGATACGTTTTAGTCTCATGACTAAAACTAGTGGGACTAAAACTTGCTAGCCTCATCCATGTTTGGATCCAAATACTAAATAAACTAAAATCAATTTAATGAGCATTTATTATCCTCTAAACCCTCCAATCACTAGTAGAAAACGGGCCTATTGTCCCGGTTCGTAAGGGCCTTTTGTCCCGGTTCCTAAACCGGGACTAAAGGGTCGTTACTAATGCCCTGTCCCTTTAGTCCCGGTTTAGTCCAGAACCGGGACAGATGGGCCTCCACGTGGCCTGTGCGCGGAGCCCAGGCAGGAGGGCCTTTGGTCCCGGTTGGTGGCACCAACCGGGACCAACGCGTCAGCATTTCTGTGGCTGGGGTTTTTGTTTTTTTTAAAGGGGGGGTGGGGGTTTTGGGGGGTTAATTTAGGTGTTTCATATATTGTGTTAGCTAGCTAATTAATAGAGAGAAGTGTCCTCTCTTATGTCCATGCTTGGTCGACGCTATGTACTATACATATGTATAGAGAGGACTAGACACGCTAGATAGCTAGTAAGCAAACGAAGGAAACAGAAGATCGTCATGAACATATATGCATACAGAGAGAAGTGATATCGACCACCTCTCCTTCTCCGAGAGATTGGTCGAACAACAAGTTCTCGTATATCTATCCGACACTACCTGCTACATATATACAATAATTATCTCTTACAAATATAATCTCCTAACATACGGACGCATGGTCCACATAGTATTCTCCGTCTTCAGCGATCACGTGGTCAAGAAAGAATGCCGCCAATTCCTCTTGAATTGCTCGCATGCGAGCTGGTGCTAGGAGTTCATCCCGCATCTGAAACATCTAATTTGAAGAAGGGGGTCAATATATATATATATATATATATATATATATATATATATATATATATGAATGAAACTCAACACAAATGATGGTAATAAAATAAAATTGTGATATTGTTATTTACGCACTTCATATTGTTCGTCAGAGTAGCCCCGCTCACAAGTCGTGTGGCGGGTGGACTCGCAAACATAGTATCCACAGACATCATTCCCTTGTTCCTGCCCCAACCACTTTACAAGAAATAGAGGTCAATCAAACTGATAAGCAAGAATGCCAAATGGTATTGATGAAACTAGCGCTTGAATCACTAGGAGATGCGTGGAACATGCTACTACAGTACTTACTTTCGGGTGTCTAAATTCCAGCTTCTTCGGCAGTCCCGGAGCTTTTTGGTGAATTTTCTCCAAACCCTGCCAGACAAAGAAAACAATTACTTGATATCAGAAATGAACAAAGTTGTTGATATGGTGGATAATGATCTATTTAACTTACTTCTCGAGCATTTGAGTCATGTCCGCATACTCCTGGGGATCTTTTCGTTTAGAGTCCAAGACAGTCACTACTCCCTGCTCAAGCTTAATCTCTAGGAGAATATAGTGGAACCTGCGCACGCATGCATAACTCATCAATTACATTACTATAACCTTGACTAATATATAAGAGAAACCGAATATGCACAAGACAGTAACACTCACTTGAAGTTGTAAGGAAAGAGTATTATATCTTTGTTTTCATTTATTACCAACGATCGTAGCAAGTTGGCCTCGGTATCTGCGGCATGAAATTTAACCTCAGTTGCATCTATGAGATTTGTGTTAATGAACCCAATATCACCGACTTGTCTTTTCTTCAATTCGACTATCTTCAATCTGCATAATATAGTGAGGATAATTATAAATACATGCAATGAAAGAGCTGAGCTATATAGAGACTTAATGACAGAAGTAGTACTACTTACAGACAGTAGCAGGCGATCGTTGCTTTATCGAGGGCCAATTGATTGAAAAACTGAAAGAACTCCTCAAATGGAACAGGCAACAGTTCAATTCCAACGAGGTCATGCTCTCACATACAAAGTATTCCTCCCCCCAGACTCTCTGCAGATTTTCAAGTACCAATCATGCAATCTTCGCATCATCGTTGATAGAGATCTTTCATCTTTGACGAGAGGCTTCCCGTACTCGTATCTTTGTATCTGCACCTCCAAGAAATCACAATGTACATCGTCGGGCAGGTAATCTCCAAGATTGCTATAATTGGGCACCATCCTCGGATCATTAGCGACGATGTCGCTAGGCACCTTGAGCGGGGGCACGATTGCTTCGCTTGTTCGCCGAGCTAGGCAATTTGTTTCCCAGCTCGTCGTTCTTTCATCCTTTGATCACTGACAGTACTTCTCAACCGCTCCGCTTCGGCAAATGCCTTTCCAATAATGCGCTCATAGTTTCCTTTCGGCAGAGACTTGGGTGATTTTGTCAGGGCAGCCAGAGTGCGCTTCGCTTTCACTGGATCTACCTTCTCCTCCGGAGGTGGATGTTTCTTTGCTTTCACCCCTTCAAAGAAGTTCCTCACTTCTTCTCGCGCGATCTCGGCGTTCTCCTCCGGGGTCCTCTCGTATGGTAACTTCTCTGGAGTCTTCAGAGAAGGACTGAATCTGTATGTCCTCCCACCTTTGGCTATACTGCTAGACGCCGGCAGAGCAGACGGAGCGGCTGTCTTCTTTACTTGCTTACGAGGCGGAGGACAAGGACTACGACGCGCCGGAGCGGCCGGAGCGGTGGCGGGTCTCATCCGCCCTTGCTGACGAGGCGGAGAAGGAGGAAGCTGGCTGCTCGGGCGCGCTGGCGCCGGCGGAGAAGGAGGCAGAGTGCCGCCACGCGCCAGAGAAGGAGCCGGCCGAGTGCCCTGATCGTCACTTGCCGGAGGAGGAGGCGGTGGAGGAGGAGGAGTGCCCTGACTCGCCGGAGGAGGAGGAGGCAGAGGCGTCCAGTTCGGAAGGTTGATGAGCTCCTTCCGCCATAGGCATGGAGTCTTCAGAGCAGAACTCAGCCGAGTCTCCCCTTCACCGGTAGGGTGGTCAAGCTGGAGGTCATCAAATCCCTCCGTTATTTCATCCACCATCACCCTAGCATATCTTTCTGGAATCGGCCGGCAGTGAAAAGTTGCGCCGGGTTCAGTAGGAAAAACAGAGCCAACAGCCGCCTTGACCTTCATATTAATCCATTGCGTCATAAGGTGGCAATTTTGAGACTCTGTGATAGCATCCACGGGATAGCTGGCAGGAGCCGTCAAGACATGCTCCGGCTGAAGCAGCTCGGTGGAATCCATGCTGCTTCTCCGCTGAGATGGCGGGGTAGCTTCGGGGGAAGCTTCGGTAGTTCGTTTGCTGCGATTCGCTTCTCGTTCCTCTATCGCTTGTACCCTAGCGTGCAGCGCCTGCAGTTGGGTCTGCTCCACTTTCTTCCTCCTCTCGTGGCATTTGTAACCGCCTACATCCGGAAACCCAGCCTTCCACATAATGGAGCCTGGCGTGCCTCGTGTCCGTCCAGGGTGCTCAGGATTCCCGAGGGCCATTGTGAGCTCGTCGTTCTCTTTGTCTAGAACGAACGTCCCTTGATGCGCTGCTTCGATATAGTGCTTAAGCCTCTTGACTGGTATTTCCATTTGATCGTCCGTCCAAATGCACTTCCCTGATACAGGGTCCAAGGTTCCGCCAGCCCCGAAGAACCAAGTCTGGCAACGGTCTGGCCAGTTAATTGTCTCTGGTTCGATCCCTTTATCAACCAGATCATTCTCAGTCTTGGCCCACTTAGGCCGGGCTACGAGGTAGCCACCTGACCCCATGCGATGGTGATGCTTCTTCTTCGCAGCATTTTGCTTGTTTGTCGCTGACATCTTCTTACTCTTTTTCGATGTCTTGTGGGCCACAAATGCGGGCCAGTGATCTCTGATCTTCTCATATCTGCCCTTGAATTCAGGTGTCTCTTTTTTATCGACAAACTTATTCAGCTCTTTCTTCCACCTCCTGAATAGGTTGCCATCCTATTAAGAGCAAAAGACTTGATTAATTGCTCTTTAACTGGCTTCTCCGGATCATCCTCTGGCGGTAGGGTGAAATTTGACTTCAGCTCAGTCCAAAGATCATTTTTCTGCATATCATTGACATAAGACACCTCAGGGTCTTCTGTAGCCAGCTTTAACCATTGCTAAATGCTGATCGGGATCTTGTCCCTAACCAGAACCCCGCACTGAGCAACTAATGCGTTCTTTGTCCGGATGGGTTCAATCGGTTGGCCGTCGGGCGCGATTGCTATGATCTCAAACCTTTCATCCGAGCTCAACTTTTTCTTCGGGCCTCGTCTCTTTACCGAAGTTGTGCTCTATCCGGAGGGCTAGAGAACAAAGACTTAATTAATATGTGTACATACCAAAACAATGAATGCATCAATTAGCTAGTCAGCACAGGCTTAACTAATATATATACCTGGCCAGACTCGGTTCGGTCACCGGAGCCGTCATCACGGTCTCCTTCTTGCACTGACATTGGGTCACCGGAGCCGTCCTCACGGTTTCCTTCTTGCACCGGCATTGGGTCACTGGAGCCATCATAATAATAGCCAGCTGCTTCCAGACCATCGGTGTGGTTGAGAAACAACGAGCAGACGGCATCACTTCCTCGTGCGATTATGTCCCCCAACAACTCTTCTTGTACTTCATCTCGGGCGTGTCCATAGTTTCTACAAATATTTACAACATGGCAATTATTATTCAAACATGACAGATGGATATATTAGTGGCAAACGTAGAACTAATATTAATTAGTGGCCTCGATGCTGCTTCTCTAGGGTTTGGGGTGGCCTCGACAACGCTTCAAGGGTTTGGGGTATATCGACAACGATGACATACGTACATGGGAAAATAATATTATCGAGGAGGGGGTATATCGACCCCCCCCACGTGTTGAAGTTATCGAGAGGGGGTATATCAACCCCCCCCCCACGTGTTGAAGTTATCGAGAGTTTATATCGACACGACATACGTACCTGGGAAACTAATATTAACGGGGAGGGGGTATATCGACTATTTTTTTCTTCTTCTCCTCTATTCCTTTCTTCTTCTCCTCTTTTTTTTCTTCGACACGTGGGGGGGGTCGATATACTCCCTCCCGATAACTTCAACACGAGGGGGGGTCGATATACCCCCTCCTCGATAATCTATCTTTTGCATATATACATGAACACACATATATAGACACACACACACAGAGAGAGAGAACATATATACGTGTGGCATCGGCGTTGAACACTACATCTACGTCCCACAAGTGACGTGGGCGTCGACGCCCGCATCACTTGTGGGACATGGATGTAGTGTCCGACACCGATGACCACATGTATCTCACACCAACGATACTTGCTATTTAGGGTTTCCTCTACCGCTCGGCGACCCTCGACGACCCTCGTTCCCGATAAAAAAAGAGGAAGAAGAAGAAAAAAAAGAGGAGAAGAAAGAATAGAGGAGAAATCTCCTCTATTCTTTCTTCTCCTCTTTTTTTTCTTCTTCCTCTTCTTTTTTTATCCTCTTCTTCCTCTCATGTTTGACGACCCTCGACCCCTCGGCGACCCTAGACCCCCTCTCGACCCTCGACCCCTCGGCGACCCTCGACCCCCTCTCGACCCTCGACCCCTC